>NC_072480.1:38967500-38975000 GCF_027574615.1 Eptesicus fuscus
AAAAAAACAAAAAAAAAAAAACTTTGAGCATTAATCTGTACAAAATAGTCATCAGAGGAATTTTAAAACAGGAAGGTATATAATACCTCAGACCCCCACCCAACCTGCTCTTCAAATTAGCTGAGAGCCTGTCTGTGCTTCATAAGCCAGATGTATAGGTTTGCTTGCTTGCTTTGCTTTTTCAATAAGGGTGCATACTTTAAAAATTGGCTTTTCACTCATAGTCAAAGTCTCTCATATAAATTCATTTATCTGAGAAGACAAGGATTGAGCTTGGGAATAGCCCTCTACCACTGACTCAGGGGGCTGTCTGGTAACATATCTCTGGTGTTGGTAAGAAGTGCCTATAACAATTCTAGTAAATATCAGATAAATGTTTATTTAGTCAATAAATTAATGAGTGATTGATTAGATGTTCAAAACTTTTGCACAAATTAATTGGAGGTATGAGAGAACACTTGTAGAATGGCCAGATAGATATACTATTAGAAATCTGGTTAATCTCATAGAAAACAAAGAAATTCCTTATTTCATGGTTGCCTTGGAATGTGGGTTTAGAAACATGCCCAGCAAAGACTTGTGGATATACACTGAGTGGCCAGATTATTATGATCTCTGAATACATAATAATCTGACCACTCAGTGTATATGCTATATAATAAAAGTCTAATATAAAAATTGTCCCCTCGACCAGGAGTTCAACAAGCAGGCAGGCCAGCCAACTGCCCATGTCCCCTCCCCCTGGCCAGGCTGGCCGGATCCCACCTATGCACAAATTCATGCACTGGGCCTCTAACACACACACTCACACACACACACACGCACACACGCACACACACACACACACATACTGAGTGGCCAGATTATTATGCGTTCAGAGATCATAATAATCTGGGCACTCAGTGTGTATGTGTGTGTGTGTGTGTGTGTGTGTATAAATATATATATATATATATATATATATATATATATATATATATATATATGTGTGTGTGTGTGTGTGTGTGTATATATATATATAATATATACTAGAGGCCCGGTATATGAAATTCGTGCATGGGGGGGGGTGTGTCCCTCAGTCCAGCCTGCACCCTCTCCAATCTGGGACCCCTCGAGGGATGTCCGACTGCTCATTTAGGCCTGATCCCGGTAGGATGGGGCCTAAATGGGCAGTCAGACATCCCTCTTACAATCCAGGACTGCTGGCTCCCAACTGCTCACCTGCCTGCCTTCCTAATTGCCCCTAACCACTTCTGCCTGCCAGACTGATCACACCCTAACCACTCCCCTGCCAGCCTGATTGATGCCTAACTGCTCCCCTGCCAGCCTGTTTGCCCCTAACTGACCTTCCCTGCAGGCCTGGTCCCTCCCAACTGCCCTCCCCTGTTGGCCTGATCTCCCACAACTGCCCTCCCCTGCAGGCCTAGTCCCCCCTCAACTGCTCTCCCCTGCAGGCCTGGGTCCCCTCCAACTTCCCTTCTCTGCAGGCCCAATCGTCCCCAACTTCCTTCCTCTGCCGGCCTGGTCCCCCCTAACTGCCCTCCCCTATTGGCCTGATCTCCCACAACTGCCCTCCCTTGCAGGCCTGGTCCTTCCCAACTTCCCTCCCCTGCTGGCCATTTTGTGGTGGCCATTTTGTGTCCACATGGAGGCAGCCATCTTTGACCACATGGGGGCAGCCCTCTTGTGTGTTGGAGTGATGGTCAATTTGCATATTACTATTTTTTATTAGATATATATATAAGAGGCCCGGTGCATGAATTCGTGCATGGGTGGGGTCTAGCCAGCCTGACCAGGGGGAGGGGACATGGGTGGTTGGCCGGCCTGCCTGCTCGTCGACTGTCGAACTCCTGGTCGAGGGGACAATTTGCATATTAGCCTTTCATTATATAGCATATACACTGAGTGGCCAGATTATTATGCATTCAGAGATCATAATAATCTGGCCACTCAGTGTATAGAAGGCCAGTTAGATCACTTTCCCAGAACAACAACAACAAAATAATACACATATATAATAGCTTCCTGTTTTTAATGACATATCCCAAACAAAATGTCAATAACAGCAGCAACACTAGTACTACTACAATTTCAACTGTCAGTGCATTCTACCATAGTTGTATTCTTGGCTATAAATTATACAGCCATTGCCTTTCTCATGAAGACAAAGCCATTTCTTCTCTTTCCTTTTTTTATTTTTTTTCCTTGAAGTTGTGTCAATCTGAGTAATGGCATTTTCCTGATTAGGTGATGCTTTCTCACGCATCTGTGCCTTTGCACATGCTGCTCCCCAGGCTTAAATGCCTTCTTGCCATCTGTACTTGGCTAACTTCCAATTCATAGTTCATGATTTTACATAGGCTTCCTATACTCCAAGAAGCTTTTCTTAGAAAATAATTTAGTAGAAAAGACTGATGGTGAACACTTTAGTAAGTGTCTGAAATGAGGGGTGAAAAAGGAATAGAAAAGAGGGCTTAAAATGATTATTAAAATCATTTTTTAATTTTGCCTAGGCTTCTGTATATTTAAATTAAACATTTTAAAAATTGTATAGTATATTTTTTTGATATTTAAAAATATAATTCAAATACATTCACTGATATTAATCTAGATGTTAATGTATATCTCATTTTTTGAGGTCAAATTGTAAAAGGATATATTTAAAAAGTATTAATTAATAATGTATTGAAAATGTGAGAGTTGCAGAGGAAATTGTATATCTATATCCAGTCAGATTATTACATCGAATAATAAAATTTGAATTTAAAGAATAGCACCCCTGATAACACAGAATTTTAACATCCTATGCTACCACTTTATAATCATTATTCTTTTCTTCTATTATCACCAGTATTTTGTTCTTCAGATAAATCATAGTGTCAATAAAATTTAAAAGTTGATAAACTTCCTACCATTCACAGAATTAACTCTCTCTGGTTAGTTGAAAACACTGTTATAGACATGGAATCGTCAGAACTTCTTAAAAATATGTTAGCACTATGAATTAAATTTCTATCAATCTATTCACTTATCATCTATCTACCAATTATACGAATGATGCTATATTAATTGGGGTAGGTATTATTAACAATTATTATAGCAGTATTTCATGGCAAGTTTATTACATTAATATTTTAATGTATTTTTCTTTTTTATATATAATATATTTTTATTGATTTCAGAGAGGAAGGGAGAGGGAGAGAGAGAGAGAAAACATCAATGATGAGAGAGAATCGTTGATTGGCTGCCTCTTGCATGCCCCCCACTAGAGATTGAGCCTTCAAACTGGGCATGTGCCCTTGACAAGAATTGAACCTGGGACCTTTCAGTCCACAGGCCGATGCTCTATCCACTAAGCCAAACCAGCTAGGACTGAATGGATTTTTTAATCCTTATAATATTATGCAGACACTATCATTACCATCAGGATAAAATTTATTTTAAAAAATAAATTAGGATTTTCTCAATCTCAGCATTAAAAGTCATCTAATCCTGAGAGTCCAAGTGGCTAATCAAGATCAACAAGTAGATTCCTAAGTACTGTCTATAGATATTTTCCATATCATAAACATTCCAAAAGTCCTGTTTTAATAATGGTCAATGTGTCAGCTTGGATGGACCTTAGTGTTAAGATATTCTGAATATTTCTGTGTAGGTGTTTGGTTTTTTTGGATGAGATAAATATTTACCTTGGTGTTCTTTGAGCAAAGCAAATTACTCTTTATGGTAATGTAGGTGGGATTCGTCCAATCAGTTGAAGGCCTTTAACAGAAAATTATTGACCATCCCCAAAAAGAAGTAATTCTTCCAGTAAATTGGTTTAGGACTTGAACAGCAATTCTTAGTTTTCAACCTGCTTGTCTACACCATCACACACACACACACACACACACACACACACACACACACACACATACACACACACCTTGTTGGTTCTATTTTTCTAGGGAACCCTGCCTCATATACTCATATAGTAAGTAAAGAGATGGCCTAAATTCAACTCTAATTATAGTACTTAAAGGAGGCAAGGGTGTGTGTGTCTGCATGAGTGTGTTTATGTTTTCAGATGCTTAGTTGGAAGTTAGAGTAATGAAAGAGTAAATATTGGTCAAAAGAAAAAAGAGGAAAGAGAAAGCTGGATATTTTTAAATTCTTAATACTCAAATAGAACTAACAATGATCAAGCAATAGATAGAATGTCATCACTGGTCAAAAAGCCTATTAACTTGCCTGATATAATTTAAACTATATCCTAGGAAATTGTCCAGTGTAGTTATTACTGCATTTCTATGAAATGCTAATTTCTTCCCCCCCAAAAAAAAAAAAAAAACTTCAAAAGAAATCTTTAGACATATCATTTGTTTTTAAATTGGGAATTGATGAATTCTAAATTTGTGTAAGGGTATCTACATTTATCTCACATTGAGAATTGTGCACATTTTACTTAATTTTTTCTGCATTTGGAACTAAAGTTGTTGACCACATTTATTCCTGATTATATATTGTCCATCAAAGTTTATTACATATACAATATATTCTATGTTCATTTCATTACTATTTGTATTAATAAGAACAAAAGGTGGAAATATATATAAAACACATAAGAAACTCAAAGTTCAGTGGTAAAGGAACTTGCTAAAAACAAACCAGCATGGAAAATGGAAACATTTATAAAATATACAACTTGGTCCTATGCTGTAATTTAGGGAGTCTAAAGTTTGTAACCATTAGTCTATGCTATTGACAGAAAAATGTTCAGGAATTAGACATTTTAGAAGCTGTTTATTTTTAAAACTAGCTTCTTAAATTCAGAGCAGGTACAAGATCCAAAGATTTATATGTGCCCATAGGCTTACTTATGGACACTGTCAAATTTTATAATGACTTCATGGTAAGCTTATTCATGGTTGACTAGAAATTATTTAATTGTGATGTGACAAAGTACCTAGATTTTTTTTCAAATTTATTACCTTGGAAAAAACACATTTGAATTAATGTGTAATATTAGAAAATATATCAGGGTGCAACTGGAGGCAGAGAAATAAATTAGAATGAAATTGCCTATTGACATTTCTGGGAATTAGCACAGACTAAAAAGGGCACAACAGACTTAGGTCTAGGTCAACCTTAACTCATTCTACTCTCAGAATTATAATTTTAAAATAAATGAATAAATTAGAATATTAGCTAAACTTACACAATACCATGCATCTATGCAAACTTTTATTTTTCAGTAAACTCCAGAGTATTCTAGAAAAGCTATGAGAGAAGGAAATATAGTGGAAAGATATATCTATATATCTCATTAATTTTTTTCCTACATTTATCATAAGGATATTTATTCAAGTGGAACAGAAGTCTTCCAAATAGTTCTTGAGACTAAAAGGTAATAGCCTCTGACTGGAGGGGGAAATGACTGCTAAACCTCTAGGAAAAGGAGGGTTGAATGTCTAGAGGATATCCTGATCACTGATGTTTTTGTAACTTCTGAAGTATGGCAGTCTTCCACAATTCAACCACATCTGGTTAAAATTAATGAGGTATCAAAGGAGTGCATGTTCAGCTGCTCAACTAAGTTAAAGTGGAAGAATCAAACCCCATGTAAAGATCAGATGCTCCAGTGAGCCTAGCGGTGAATATATTATAGTTCCTGAAAAATCATCACACCTAAAACTGTCTGAGAACCTAGAGATGAATGTAGCTTGAGTATGACACCAGCTTTGATTTTAGGTTAACTTTTTGTTTTATTGTTTCAGATACGTATTTTTCAAAACATACTTTTATATCAATTTGGATATTATTTTCCAGTACAGATTATGGATTTCATAGTACCAGTCATAAATGTGTATTTATTATATTACAGATATTGTTATCTACATGCTGATTGCTAAAGAATCTATACTAATAAAAGGGTAATATGCTAATTAGACCGGACGTCTTCCAGACGACCATCCTGACATCCTTCCTGACAAAGCTGGGCCCGGGCGAAGCTGCCTGTCTGCGGCCCCGGGTACCAGCACCTGCCCCTGCAGCCCAGGAGAGAGAGAAGCTGCTTTCCCATGGTCCCGGGCACCTGTGGCTGGCCAGAGGGAGGGAAGCCTGGATCCTGGGTGCCTGCAGCAAGCTGGAGGAGAGAAACCTGGGTCCTGGGTGGATAGGGCAAGGCAGAGGTGGTTAGGGCAATCAGGCTAGCAGGGGAACAGTTAGGAGCGATCAGGTAGGCAGGCAGAGGTGGTTAGAGACGATCAGGCAGGTAGGTGAATGGTTTGGATTGTGAGAGGGATGTCTGACTGCCGGTTTAGGCCCAATCCCATAGGCAGTCGGACATCCGGCAGTCAGACATCTCCTGAGGGGTCCTGGATTGGAGAGGGTTCAGACCAGGCTGAGGGATCCTCCCTGTGCACCAATTTTATGCACTGGGCATCTAGTGCTATATAATAAAGAGCTAATATGCAAATGGTCATCATACCCTCACGCCGTCACACCGTAATGACTCAGACACTCAACACTTGGGAGGGGGAATGGGGACCAGTGAAGCACAAATGAGCTCTTGAGAGAAGAACAGGCTAGCCAGGCTGCGACCTGGGAGAGGGAAAAGCCGCCCGCCCCACGGTCCTGGGCACCAGTGGCTGAGCCTGCACCTGCAACATGGGAGAGGGACAAGCAGCCTGCCCTGTAGTCCTGGGCCCAGCGGCTGCAGCTGTGGCCCAGGAGAGGGACAAGCTACCCGCTCCATGGTCCCGGGTGCCAGCGCCTGCACCTGTGGCCCGGGAGAGGGATAAGTCACCCACCCCATAGTCTCAGGTGCCAGTGGCTGGGGCTGTGGCCCAGGAGAGGGACAAGCTGCCTGCCCCACGGTCCTGAGCGCCTGTGGCTGTGGTCGGCCTGAGTGAAGCTGGCCCAGGTCCTGGATGCCTGTGGCCAGCCAGAGGGAGGGAAGCCTGGGTCCTGGGTGCAGGGTGAGGCAGAGGTGGTTAGGGGCAATCAGGCCAGCAGGGGAGCAGTTAGGAGTGATCAGGCCAGTAGGGGAGCAGTTAAGGGTGATCAGGCAGGCAGGCAGAGGTGGTTAGGGGTGATCAGGCAGGCAGGCAGGTAAGCAGTTAGGAGCCAGCGGTCCCGGATTGCGAGAGACAGTTGGACATCCCCCGAGGGATCCCAGATTGGAGAGGGTGCAGGCCAAGCTGAGGGACCTCCCTCCCCCGCCCCTCCCCCCGGACATGAGTTTTGTGTTCCAGGCCTCTAGTCTATTATAAAATCAAATAACATGACAGTATGATTTTTAGGTTTAATGGAATTTGGACTATATTAATTGAAATGTCACTGCCTTCATGTCATAGACTCATAAATCTATTTTTCACTTTCATGTAAATGCCAGTAATATGAATTTGAATTACAGTTTTTATAAGTTTAACTTGAATTCTATGCAGCAAATAAAGAAACTATGAAAATATGAAGTTAAACTCAAAAGTTTGTATTTTAAAACAAAGCAGTTTTATATTG
>NC_072480.1:39877500-40000000 GCF_027574615.1 Eptesicus fuscus
AGCACCAAGAAACATTTGTTTCTTGCTCCTGTCACATTGAGGCCATGCTTTTTAGAAAATTGAATGACTGCTCTTGGGTTTGGTGGGGCTCCACCAGATTTAACTGGACTTGGATGGACCTGACTGCATTCACCTGAGCTCTCCTGGCCTTGGTCTGGGTTTCATGTCTGTTCACATTTCATTACCCAAGGCAATCGGATGACCAACCCCAGTGTCAGTGTGGTAGAAAGCATTCTCTGCCTAGAGTTAAGGCAAAGCAAAGTTCCAAGGCAAAGAGTGTGAATGTATAAACCACTTCCAAAGAAAAAGAGAAGTGATTGGAACAATAATCTAATCGACAACATAAACTGAAGAGTTTCAGAGGGTGCCACCTTAGATCCACTTTTATTACTCAAGGGACATAAAGAGTTGGCAACTAAAAATCTATCCAAATTTTTGATACATACAGAGATAAAGAGCAAGTGAATGGGGAGATATCCAGGATATATGAACTAGGCATGTCATTTTAAGTGGGAAATGACTCCATATTCTCCAAGATTCCAGGATATTTCAGGTTATTCACTAGGATGAACTCTTTAACTACATCAATTTATCCATGTTTATAGTCCTACATGTGCTTGTAATCTGTCTATCCCCTTACACTCTTCAATGTCTTAAGCAATTCACTCTGCTCCCCTGCTATTCACCTAATGCTACTGTTGAGTTCAGTGCAGCAGTGGATTATTATGATAGTAAAATAAACATTTTGGAAAGCCAACATTTTAAGTAGACAAGCAGGCCTCTGTGGAATCAGAATAGCCATTTTTCTTTTGCTTACTTGATTTTATTTTTAAGTGTGTTAAAGTGATTTGGAAAGTACATCAAGTATTTCAAAAGTTTCATTTTTTAAAAAAAGTAAAAGTACAAGTTTCTTCTAGGGGCTTAAATAATTTTGAGCTTTATACAGAGTTTTATTGACTGATTTTTCTCTTTTCCTTCTAAACTCAGATTTACTTTTAAGTACCTGTAGGAAATGTCATAATAGTCTTCAAGTTCACTCAGATGAAACATGCAAATAAAAGCTTCCTTTCTCTTCTGATCTTATACCCCAGCCCTACTTTATTTTCCTCTTTTCCATCATTCACTCAGACTTCAATGAAGAAGTTCATTGAGGATCAAACAGTCCAGCTGTTGTTTTCAACTTTTGCTACTTTAATGTTTATTTTCCAAATCATTCCTATTTTTCTACTAAAAATATACTTCTAAATCATTATTATTTTTGGAGCAACTCTAATGCTTTCTGTTGCTAGATATTTGATCCAAGTCCAATATTTTTCTTGGCAGTTGGTGAATATAATAAGTAGGGACTTTTTTTTTTCTTTCTACACATAGAACTGGAGAAAAAAAGACAAACTTCACAATTAAAACAAATTTAAATATTGAAGTAAATTCTCACTTTAACATAGTATACTCACAACCATTTCTCAATATAAAAGGGAGTGTCCATTCTCTTAATGTGTATTTGCACTTAATTCTACTTCTCAATGCACATTGTAAAATACATATTGAGAGTGTGATTTAAGTAATGATGTGATTTACACATGTTTTGTTCCCCTTTATTTTAAAAACATTTGTTAAAGTGATAGTATGCACATAGAAAACAAAAAGTTCAGAAGAAATAGCAATGAAAAGTGAAAATAAATTATTTCATTGCATTCTGTCATTTCAATCCTTTAATTCATTTTTAATGTCTCCTAGTTTTATTTTTTCTTAATTTTCTTTGTAAGATTAAACAATATTATTACATATGTATTCATTTGTTCATCAACTTTACCTCATATTTATGACCTAAATAATAAAGATTTAGATTGTTTAAATGATCCCTACCATCTTCTAATTTCTAATAGATCTATTAAGATTTTCTGTTGTTCTAAAAATTTTTTTGTGACTTTTAAAATATTTTCTTGTTTCTTCCAAAATAAAATTTATCTTCTTATATTGCTTACCCTTAATTCAACCTTTTCTTTCTTCTATTTCAGAACTTCTGTCCATAACCCATTTACATCTACATTATGACCAGATATTTTCATTTTACTTTTTATCCATAATTAACTATCAAGCTTTGTTTGCAATAGTATTTCTAAAAATTAAAATAGGACAATATTATTTTAAAAGAGTATATCAGTTCTATTTTCAAATCATATGCTCAATATGGTTGCCTTCAACACTTAGGCTTTTTTTTTTTTATGAAGTATCTCTGCATTTAAAGCAATGACTCCCATTTTTAATTATTCAAAACTCAAAAAGTTAGGAAATACACAGCAATATTTTTCTCTGTCATTTTATTTCAAGATTAACAATACTTGTCTTTTTTTTTTTTTTCCAGGTGAATAATTTTATCATTGCTTTAAATATAGAGGTACTTTGCCTGCAAGGAATTAAGAAGAATCTGTAAAAATGTTAGAAAGGGAGAGATAAATAATTGCTAAATTAATATTTTAGCAGGTGTTTATTGAGCACATGAGAAAAATAGATCTCATAAAATTTAAATAAAACAAAGACATTATCCTATATAATAAAGATGAAATATGCAAATGGTCATTACGCCATGAAGCGTAATGACCGACTGCATAATGACCGGATCACGGATCAGCAGGAGGGTGGGGCAGCGAGCTACAAGCGGGCAGCGGAGAGCTACAGGAGGGGGCAGGGCAGCAAGCTATGAGGTGGGGTGGGGGGGGGGAGCGGAGGGAGCCACAGGAGAGTGTTAGAGAGTTACTAGCTACAAGCAGGTGGCAGAGAATTACAGGAGGGGGCAGGGCAGCAAGCTATGGGGGGGCGGGGGGAGAGGGGTAGCTACAGGAGGGTGGGACAGGGGGCAGAGAGCTACTGGAGGGCTACTGGCGCAAGGCTACTAGTTTGAAATAAATGTTGAACAATTATTTTAGCCACAAGTGTGACCGATCTGGAAAAAGTGCTAAAACTCGTAAAAAAGAGATTGATATTCAATCATTTACTCTTTTTTAAAAAATATTTATTGATTTCCCTGTTGTTGACTGAGTGGAGAATTATTTCAGACCTAGGAAAATAGAGATCCTCTCTATATGCGAGTGAATGAATTTGAAAACATACACACATAAGACAAATTCCCTGAAATTATAAAAGTAAGGGAAATCTTGTATCAATAGATTTTCTGAGAGAATTCTATAGCAGTATTTAAAAAGTAATCATTTTTTGCATTAGGAAAACCCCAAGAAAATGTTCTTAGTAAATTACTTTAATAAGAAAAATCTAGCATGGCAATATAAGCAACAGGACCCCAAGTTATTGTAAAAATAAGCTAGTAGTACTTTAATTATACAATTTGTCTTTCTTCTTTCTTTTTCTGCTAATCCTCAAGCTTGACATTTCATCAAATACTGTGGAGACCCTGAAAACAGATAAATGAAAAAAGCAAGTGCTACCTTACAATCATCTACATTTAGAGAGGAAAGTCTGGAAATAGATTCTCATAATCTTTGGTGATGAACACATAATGTCAAGAGGAAACAGGAAAATAAGAGGTGTGATCTCTGCAAAACATATGATCAGAATGACGATACAAGTCTTCTTTTGAGCAATTCCTCAATCCATACTCCACCTCAGCCCTCACCCCTACAAAAATAAATAAATAAATACAGAATCTAAAAATGCCGGGATGTGTGTAATCAGGTGTTACTGCCGAGAACGCTTCCTTTATTCAAAGTGGGGCCAGAACAGTAGTAGCTGGCAGCAGCTCTCTGGTTCTCTCACAGGATAGAAGCCAAAGTCCCTGTAGTTGCTTTGCAAGGCCCTCCAGGATCTTGTGTCAGTTTCTCTGACCTAAACTCCTCCCAGCCTCATTCATTCTGCTCCAGCCACACTGGCTTCCTGCTGCCAAGTCTTCCAAGAACACTCCTTGCTCAGAGCCTTTGGCAATCTGCTCCTTCTTCCTGAAAGGCTCTTGCCCTGGATTATCTATAAGGCTCCCTTCCTCACTTGCCCCAAGGCTTTGCTCAGATACATTCTCAAAGAGCCTTTTCTGATCAGCCTTCTTTAAATTGTGTCGCTCATTCACATTTTAACCTACCCCATTATCTTTCATCTCTTAGAACTATTTAACCTACTGTGTCACTTTTTAAATTTTACTTGCTCTTCATGTGTTTCCTTAGACTGTAAGCTCCATGAAGAGAGCAGTTTCTGTTTAGTTTGTTGAAAGGATTAAAGCAGTGCCAAACACATTAACAGGGCACAATAAATTTGTTAAATGAATAAATGCTGTAAAAAACATTTCTTCTGCATCTTCATGTTGGTTGGCAAGAAATTTATACTTCTCGTAGGCATGTGATCAACGATACCATGTGTTGTTATTTTAATCTTGTTGAATTTAATTAGGTAAACCATGCAGTACCCAACAGTGAAGAAACAGTGCCAAACTCTTATCATATTGCCATGGAAAATACCGGTATGTTTTTCATAGTGGTAATTAATATCTACTTGATTATAACAGTCATTACAAAAGTACATTTATTATATTTACCACAAATATTTTCTCTCTCTGCAATAATTTATAACTGTTTGTAGGGAAGATAAGCCATATAGGAATCACAGTACAATTCAGACGGTCAACAAACTTTGAGTACCAACCAGGTGCCAAGCACTATTTTAACATAGAAAGTAGAGTGGTGAGTAAAAACACCTATAAGGATCATGCTAGCATGGTGTTTACATTCTAGCAAGGTTCCATGTTCTCTTTGTTCTTGATATTGTAAAATAAAATTCAAGGACAGGTCTAAGATTGTGTATTAGCCAGCTCTATAAAAGACAATGCATAGCAAAAGCCATAAGGTGTATGAGTAATAAGCAATATGGTGTTTGATAAAAATTAAACAATGTTTTGAGCTCAGGATTTCCTTCCATACCTGCTATTCACATCAGTACTGATCTCAGGACAGGACTTGAGCCTATAAGACAAAGGAAAGTAGAGACACCTGCTGGAGTGACAGGGTGAGGAAACAGGAAGGAGCTGATGACAAAGACTATGGCATTTCAATAAGGTCACAGAAAGAACACGACCAGAAACAAGAATAGACAAGAAAGTTTTGACTGCTAATCAAGGGTTTAAATAATTGGCTATTTCTAGTGCTTTTATTATAAAATATAAAAGGGTAATAAAGAACAATTTAACATTTGGAGAATTTAATTCACAATTATTAAGTGTTAATTGAAAACTCATTATTTTTAGCTACCAATAATTAAAGCAGTTATAGTAGGGTTCCATCTCCATTATAAGATAGTCTTGAGGTAAAATATAAAGAAGCAGGTATTTTTCTCTTTCAAGAAATTAGACTCCAATATAAATTAGAAAACAAATATGTGGGCTTCAAGAATCCCTCTCATTTTAGGGAGATTGAATTTACTTATTTTCCAGGAGATTAACAGTTAGAGAGATCTCTGAGGACTGGAGGAGGGGGGCCCAGGTCATGGTGGGCGTGTTTCCTCAGTTTGCCCACACTGTGCTAAAAAGCTGTTGTCTAAGGCAAAGGCAGCAGAAGAAAATGCATTTTAAAAAAAGAGCTCCTGTGAATTTATGAGAAGTGCATCACAAAGACAAATATTTCAGCCATGCAATTCCATTCGGCCTTTTCAGCTGTGTGTCCATAGCAAGTCAACGGCTAAATTGAAAAATCAATTCCAATTTAAATTATTGGAATAAAGAACACCAGGAGTCAGAGATAAAATGGCTTTGTTCTCTGAGATCCTTTTTAATTGGAAAGTTATTTCTTCAGGGTATTCTAATGGTTCTGAAGGAAGATTGCAAAATAAAGTTGATCGGCTGGGGGAAGGTTAATAGCTAATGTGCTTTCCTTGCTGCTCAGCAGCCTCCTGTCTTTATGACATCCCCCATCATATCTGGAAGGACTGTGGATTCTAAATCATCTGATACGTGCAAGGACTGTGTTTTCTCTTAGTCTTTCAAAAATCGTCCTGAAGCTGGAACCTTGGCAGAGCCTTACTGCTTTTGCAACCTTTCCAACTGGTCTGACTTTTGCCTACAAATGTTACAGGACCCTTTTCTCCTTTCGTTCTTTTCTTTCTTCCTTCTTCCTTCCTCTCTCTCTCTCTCTCTCTCTCTCTCTCTCTCTCTCTCTCTCTTTCTTCTTTCTTTCTTTCTTTCTTTCTTTCTTTCTTTCTTTCTTTCTTTCTTTCTTTCTTTCTTTCTTTCTTTTTCTTTCTTCCTTTCTTCCTTTCTTCTTTCTTTCTCTTTGTTTATTTACTTACTTAGTTACTTATTTTTTAATTTTCCTAATGGGAACGTTTCTCTAACAGTGGAGTGGTAATTATGAAAATAAAAGATAGAGGATGAAGAGGATGTTAATGAAAGCTCTGCTCTTTAATGACAGAAAAAGAAAGAAAACATTTTGCCGGCCTGGATTAAACAGAGGGAAAAATATTTATAGACTGTAGTAGATGGAGAACAAAGGTACAAAGATAGGACAAAGGAAGCAACATGGCATATATAAAAGTGTTAATAAACATTATAAAAAAGTTAACATGGGATATAGTGAGAAACCAAAAGTCATATTTAGAAAGCTTTAGCCCAAAGTTTAATTAAACATATAATAATCTTTGCTCTGCTTGTAGAAAATTGTTTGAGGCAGCTGTAGATTAAAAACCTTAAGTGAGCATTTAATTTTAAATTAATAAAACAGTTATGGTGTGTGTTAGGAAAAGTTACTGAGGTTTGCTTAAGTATATTTAATTACTATAAAAGAGATAAATCTCATTTTCATGTAATGAACTCAGAAGTGCAGATACAGTAAATATGTACTTACATTCTTGTTATTAATGCATTAAATTTGTAAGAATATTTAGGAATTTAATTAGCATTTAATAAGATAGCTATAGCAAATTACAGTAGTTACACGTTAAATGTAAATTAATATTTTTAGTATTTAATTGATATTAACTAATTAATTACTGTTTATTACATGACAGCTAGATTTATCTTTTATGAGGTTATTAAATCTCAATTAAAATGCTCTTTTTAAGAGGGCACAGTCAATTAAAAATAATATTCTATAAGAATTTCATAACTCTATTCTCTCAGGACTTGTGGTGTATAAGTGTATCAAATCTAATAACCAAGGTGGTTTAGAAAGGAACCGAATTGGGTCTATGCTTGAACTGTTTAAGCAATTCTAGACTTGACCCAAGTAAGAAGGATTTACTTAAGGAAGTCACATATTATTTTTATTTATTAAAATTATAAGCATATATAAGTTTAGAAAGACCCTGACTCAAAAATATCTCTCCACAGAAAATGGTACTGTGTTCAGGGATTATTTATTTGAGAAAAGTGACTATGGGTTGTCAAAATAAAAGTGCTTATTTATTGTTTGTTATTTCCTCCTTTGCATTACTTAAAGTATCATATACACTATGGCAATTAGTTGAAAACAGACTTTGCCAGCAGGAGTTTTAGTAAGATCATGAACTCAATAAGGGGTCAATAATCAAATGTGCTAAACTGGAAGAAGAAAACAAAATAGAAGGAAATATGCATTTTATATTTGATATTTTATTTTTCTAACAAGGCTATGTCATTCCTTATGTTCTTTGAATGTAGTATGTGTTCAACAAATGTTATATAAACTGAATGCATAAAATCTTCCCTATCTGGTACCAAATGATTCCTGTAGGTACTTTGTGTATTTTGAAATCTAATCTGAGACAATATAGAAGCTGATTATCCATCCCCCACTCTGGAGTAGACTTGGCTCATTTTAACTCCTGATTCTACCTCATTCAAGGTGTCATACCTCTGAAAAGTCATATTACTATTACTATATATTACTATTCTGCACTTTGGTGTCCTTTATAATTATAGATGATAGTACCCTTTTGAGGATTATCATGAAGACTGGGTTAATTAATGAAAGGCAATTTAAAACAACACCTAGCACAGAGAAAGAACTCAATAAATGCTTATTGCTATTACAGTCTCCAATTTTAAAGTAGTGATATTCTTTACAATTTGGAGCTGGAGAAGATACATTGTGTTCTAGCATGCTAAAAACAATCAGAAAACAAATTAGCTCATTTTTATCTAGTTTTATCCCCTTAAATGATTAATCTCAGTCATTGTAAATATTTATCATTACTCACAAGTCATTTTTTAGCAAAGCTAAAATACTATGTGATTTTAATCTTTTTCTCATGAATCAATTCCTGAAGATCTTTTGTCATTTTTGTTCCTACAATTTTCAAGAATAATGAAGATATTAAATAAACCTATCTTACATTGATTCTTGCTTCTCTCTACTAGATATCCAGCATCTCAGCTCAATAAATAGCCATTCATCATTATTTCTTTTAGTCAGGCTTGGGTATTACGACAATATTCTTACCTAAGTTCAGTGAAATTAATTTTCAGTTAATATTACCCGAAATTATTTTTGAAACACAAGCATTCCACTGTTTATAATGCTTTCTCATCTTTACCTTCAATATGTGAAATTTGTTCATTAAATTTATCTATATAAATAAATTTGTTTACATTATAATTTAGTATTAAAATATATATTTTATACTAATGGCATTAATTTTCTGAAACAATGAACTTAAAATAGGGAGAAATAGATTCTCACACCAGCCACCATAAACTATCATTTACATTATCTTAGCTTACTTTTATTCTCCTGTACAAGAAAGACTTTGTAGAATAATTACTTTTTAAAAAAACACCTTTCTAATTCTAGCATTCTGTCAAATTATACTGAGCCAAACAACAAAATTCTTTTCTGTTGTTTGTGTTTGGCTAAGAATTTTGTCTTTGCTTGGCACTTTAAAAAGTTATTTTTTTAATTTTATCTTTGCTTGGCACTTTAAAAAGTTATTTTTTTTATTTACTTACTTACATGGATGATTCTGACGTTTGTTCTGTGAGCAAGAGCAACAAAGATACTAATAAAAGTATACAATTAAAAGAATAAAAAGCAGTAAAAACAATTGATGGGGAAGACAAGTCCATGGAGGTATGTATGGTCTCTTGTTTCTTTGATTCTTCAGCAGTCTCAGGTGATTCAACCTTGGTCTTTATATGTGTAAGACTAAGCCCTGTGGCAGTAAAGAACTAAAGAAGAAATGACAGAGCATTTGACAGATGTGCAAAAAAAAAAAAATTACTCACGAGGAAAAAGATTAAAGATGAGAAGGAGAAAAAAAAGCAAACATTTCATCAGAGAAGTTACTCAGGGGGGAAAAATGAGGGAAAAATGAATACAGGATATCTTTTTTGCTTTGAATGTTGATACGTGGGTTTAAAATTGACTAAAAGGCACAAGGGGAGGACATTATTTTTCATCACTAATACTTTGAATGGATGTAATCGGAGTTTGTCAAAGAGAAGGAGAAAAAACGAACTAATTACTTTGAGAATCACCTAAAATATCTGCAAGGCGAAGGGCTTAGTAGACAAGGAGAAACTGAAGTCATCAGTAATGATGAAAATGTGTGAAAAGGGATAAAATTGAGAGTCTAAATTAGCGTGACTTTCTGGACTACGGTCTGCTCCCACTGGACAGGAAGTAGACAGGTGCTCCAGCATTCATTTTGGCTCACAAACTAAGCCATCAACCACATTTCTGCATGTTCTCATTTTGCTCTTGCCTTTTGTAGGTACCTTTTCACTTATTTCTATCCTATGCTACCACATCCAAAGGGCATATAAAACAGTTTTTTCGTGCCCTGATTTGCCACCCACAAAATGCCTATCATATTTCATATGTTGCCACTGGTGGCAACTTTAGAGGAGGAAAATACTAGAGAAAAGAAATCCCTGGCATGACTCAGTCAAAGCCCATCACAGAGTAATAGGCAATGCCATATTCATAACTGGAGACTATGTCTTGAGTGGGTTATCAGAGAGACATTTCAGAGGAACTGCACAGAGTGCCCTTTCAAACGTACATGAAAACAACCACTCACTGCTCTGCCAGTGTCAGTTCCATGTCATAGGTGAGTGCCTTTTACCAGTTCTGATGACCAGCATGCATATCAGCATGTGGCACAGCTGCACCTCTTCTCCAGGCCCCATTGTCAGAATACCAACATGATACTGGTTGAGGCAAGAGCAGTCATCTAGGTCAGCAAAGAGCCGGAGTCTGCTATGTGGGTTCCTTAATATAAGAACAACTAGTAGCCCTGCACACAAATCTGTGTGCCAGTAGTCCCTGCTGCCGTCCTCCCTCCGCCCCCCCTCATAGCTTGTTGCCCTCCCCGTTCCTGTAGCTCTCTGCTTCCTGCTTGCTGCCCTGCCCCCTCCTGTAGGTCTCGGCCGCCTGCTTGTAGTTCACTGCCCCACCCTCCTGCAGATCTGTGATCCGGTCATTACACGGTAGGTCATTACGCCTCGAGGCGTAATGGATAATTAGCATATTCCTCTCTTATTATATAGGACTAGAGGCCCGGTGCATGAAATTCGTGCACATGGAGGGGGTCCCCTCAACCCAGCCTGCACCCTCTCCAATCTGGGACCCCCATGGGATGTCTGACTCCCAATTTAGGCCCAATCCAGAGGACATCCCTCTCACAATCTGGGACTGCTGGCTCCTAACTGCTCACCTGCCTACCTGCCTGATTGCCCCTAACTCCCCCCCTGCCAGCCTGATCACCCCTAACCAACTCTGTTTAGCCGGCCTGATCACCCCTAACTGCCCCCCCGTGAGCCTGATCATCCCCAACTACCCCCCTGGCCGCCTGATCACCCCTAAATGTCCCCCTGCCAGCCTGGTCACCCCCAACTGCCCACTCTGCCAGCCTGGTCACCCCCAACTGCCCACTCTGCCAGCCTGGTCGCCCCTAACTGCCCCCTGCACTGGCCTGGTCACCCCTTACTGCCCCTCCCACCAGCCTGGTTGCCCCCATCTGTGCCCCCTGTCAGCCTGGTCGCCCCCAAGTGCACCCCTCTGCTGGCCTGGTTGACCCTAACTGCCTCCCTGCCTGCCTGGTCACCCCCTATGTTGGCCTGGTTGCCTCCAACTGCCCCTCCCCAATGGCCTGGTCACCCCATGCAACCTGCTGTTCAGTAGTTTGGTCATCCCTCACTAAGCCCCTGCCGGTCTTGTCACCCCACACAGCCAGCTGTTCAGTGGTCCATCCAGTTGTTTCTGTCGTGATGGCCCCTGGCTTTTTATATATTAGGATAAGCATTCTTTTTCACTTTGTATTTGAATGGGATTCCTAGTTGTTGACTTGCTGTTGTTTTTGAGATTGCAACAAGGAGACCAGGGGATTCCAGAGAGACAGAATTACCCAGTATAATGTGAAATTAATAAATGCAGCCCAGAAAAATACAGTATGAGTTGGCTGCAGCCATGGCTGAGCATAACATAAAACTATGGAGAAAAATGACGGTGATGCATGGATAAGGTATCAGAGCTGCAGCTCAGAGACTGTGTTGCTGTGAGGGTTGAGGATGGGTGTAAGATATCTGACTGCTAAAAAAGAACTCTGTAGCTGACAGTGGTTAACTTGGAAAACCAGGGCTGCTGGGGAATAAATTTAGGCCTACTAAAACTGTGCATTTCTAACACAACATCTTTCTAAGCATTTGGAGACACAGAGAAAGAGTTTTCTCCTACCTCAAACTTTAACACCCATGACTGTCATAAAAGATCATTCTCTAAGGAAGACACTGGGAAAAACCACCGTCCTTCTTGGTGAGATGCTAGCAAGAGATAGAAAATAAGAAATCACTTAAGAAAACTTTAACTTGAAATCTAAATTAGGCCTTCAATATCAGTTTACATAATTTAAAAAGAGGTTACAGTTTTACCAAATTCATCTGCTTTATAACTCTTCAATAACCAAAATGGCCATGCAGTCTGTCACTGCAAAAAGGCACTGGACAACAGAAAGTGTTGGGGATGAACTCCCGGTCGTATTTCCATCACCAAGAATTTAGCATAGCTCCTGTAGAACACACAAAGCAAAGAGGAATGGTGATGTTTCCTTGTTTCCTGATTGTAGAATGCATAACTGATTTGAAAATACTTGGGACAGAGGAAGAAAATAGAAATGGTGTTTCTTTGAATTAAAGAAGTGAAGAAGGGTTGCCAAATGGAAGTTTTTTAGGGAAGTGGTTCTTAAACTTGGTTATGAATCTGTAGATGGCACATGTACTGGGATGGGAGGGGTTGCCTGCCTCGGTCTACTATCAAGTTCTACAGAACATTATGATGCAGATCAACCTTTGAGGAGCACTGAATTAGAGAGAAAATGCTGTACAAATAACAAAATAAATAAAAGCATGTAACATTTACCTACAAACCAACATTGTGTAACCATTCATCTGGTTGGACTGATCAATTTTGTTTGGAAAACAAGTCTTTGGCCTCTGAGTAAATGAATAACTACAGCATTTCACTGCGATTTTGAGACACTGGAAAACACCAAGAACCATATTGACTCTAACTGGAATAGATATAAAATTTAAAGATGCCTTTCTCTCAACTGTAAATATCTTTAAGTATGATGAGTTTTAATAATGTATGTATTAAAACTCTGCTAGGGCATTGCACCTTTTAATCCTTTAACATTTTTAATGATAAATCTTTAGCTAATATTCTTTTTAAGATTTATTCTATACTTGAAACATGCATGTAACTCACCCATTAATGTTAGAAAAAATAAAAATTTATGTGCATTCATTGATAGGAGAATAAAATCCTTTGTACCATATTTTCAAATATAGGATTATAACTTCTGAGGATGTATTTGATCAGAGCAGAAAAGCAGTCTGATGAGTAACATTATGATTGATAATACATTGAAATTCATAATTGATATAATCTTAGATCTGCCAGTGCAACAAAAGGTCACTTTGAAATTTGATGGGAGCTAGAGCATGAGATAAGTTGGAAATGACATTGTATCATGTAGGGAAGGAAGATACTGACACAAATCTACTAATTCATAATAAATTAAAAATATCTTGGAAAGCAAAGTAATTAACAGCAAGTTCCCAGAACTTGACACTCTACACAAATGTCACTTCCTAGGGTATTACATGGGCTTTAAAGTGTCCTTTCACTATCAGATTGAATACTGCTGAAGAACTGCTAGAGAAAAAGTCAGTACTTGGTGAAATTTAAATAGACTATTCCATTTATTTCTGTTTCTTAGAAAAATAATTCTAAATATTATTCCCTGTTTACATCATGAAGATGTTATGTACTCATATCTATTCCTTTGCATTAAAAATAAATCAAAGTATTGGAGAATCGCTAAAATGTTTTTGAAAAGTTCTTTGAGCAATGGGTTGGAGTTAAGTGGTGTATTTATACTATTTTATCACAATATTTTACCCTCTGGGAAGGAAAAATGGAACCCACAGCCTAAGATGTGCCCTGACCTGGAATCAAACCCACCACCTTTTGGTATACTGAATGACACTACAACCAACTGAGCAACACCATCCAGGGCTCCTCCAACTTTTTTCAATTTAAACTACATCCACTTGCAGAGAGAAAAACATACCATCAATCACCAGTCAGCCCCAATCCTACCTAATAATAGACAAATATGCAAATTGACTGCACCTTCGCTAAGCTCAAGCCACACCCACCAGCCAAGCCACACCCACCAACCAATCAGGACAAGTATGCAAATTACCCCAACCAATATGGTGGTTAATTTGCATATCAAGACAGCGTAAAAAGAAGCCAAGAGCTGCAGAGAAGCAAGCAAGCCGGGGGAGGGGGGGGCAGGAGAAGGGAGGAGTGGAGGCGGGGCTGGGGGAGAAGGAAGGAGAGCAGGCAGGCTGGCGGAGAAGGAGGGGCAGGGGAGAAGGGAGGAGCCCAGGCAGGGCCGGGGAGAAGGGAGAAAAGCAGGCGGGCTGGTGGAGAAGGGAGAAAAGCAGGCAGGCTGGTGGAGAAGGTGGGGCGGGGGAGAAGGGAGGAGAGCAGGCGGGGCGGGGTAGAGTGCAGCAAGAAACCCTATTGCAGGATTTTTCCTGCAGTGGGAATGCTAGTCCTATATAATAATAGACAAATATGCAAATTGACCATACCTCCGACACACCCACAAGCCACACCCACCAGCCACGCCCACCATCCAATCAGAGCGAGCATGCAAATTAAACCAAACCAAGATGGCTACAGCCACAGAGAGCAAGGTTTCCTAGGTAACAGAGGAAGCCAAGCTTTCTGCCAGCCATTGCAGGCCTAAGCCTCCACTCAAGCTACAAAGTTTCAATTATAGAAGGTAAACAAATTCAAACAAATGGTGGCAGAATGGAGCTTGAGAGAGCAGGCCAGGGTTGCCGCTGGCAACAGGGGAAGCAAAGCTTTCCACACACCCTGGCCGGGCCCACCTGCTTAAGGCAACAAAGTTTCAATTATAACCCTAACACAAATGGCTTCGGGCCTCGGAGGGAGCCCCAGGCTTGGCTCTGCTCCAGGCTACAAAGTTTCAATTGTAGAAGGAAAATAAATTCCAGATACCAGGGCCTCTGCTTGCGTTGCCAGGGGGCGTGGCCGGCCTGCAAACCACCACAGGCCCCTCGCTCAGGCCACCCCATGCCCCAAGGGTACCCCACCCTGATCAGGGACACCCTTCAGGGCAAACCAGCTGGCCCCCACCTGTGTACCAGGCCTCTATCCTATCTAATAAAAGAGTAATATGCAGATTGATCATCACTGCAACACACAATATAGCTGCCCCCATGTGGTCAAAGATCCTGCCCCCATGTGGACACAGGATCGCCACCACAAGATGGCCAGCAGGAGAGGGCAGTTGGGAGGCACCTGGCCTGCAAGGGAGGGCAGTTGAGAGGGACCAAGCCTGCAAGGGAGGGCAGTTGGAGGTGATCAACCCTGCAGGAGAGGGCAGTTAGGGGTGACCAGGCCGGCAGAGGAGGGAAGTTGAGGGCAAACAGGCTGGCAGCAGAGTGGTTAGGGGGTGATCAGGCTGGCAGGCAGAAGCAGTTAGGGGCAATCAGGAAGGCAGGCAAGCAAGCAGTTGGGAGCCAGCAGTCCTGGATTGTGAGAGGGATGTCCGACTGCCCGTTTAGGCCCAATCCCAGGGTTCGGGCCTAAACGGGCAGTCGGACATCCCTTGAGGGGTCCCAGATTGGAGAGGGTACAGGCTGGGCTGAGAGGGTACAGGCTGGGGTACAACTTCCCTCCGTGCACAAATTTTGTGCACCAGGCCTCTAGTAATCATATAAAAACCCAACCTATAGGATGAAGATTGTATCTGTTACAACTAGTTGCTAACACCCCAAATACCCAAAAATCTTTATGAGTATGCATCAGTGCTTATCATTCTCAATCATCCTTTCCTCTTTTCCTCACACATAAACTACTAGTGAAGAACTCTTGTCTACACACAAACAAAATGAAACAAACACCAAATAAGTCCTGTGTTAGAAACAAACATGCAAATAGTGAAGCCATTGTTCTAAGACATTACCTCCACTGAATCCATTGATCTTCACCCACATATTTACACTGCTCATTGCCAAAGCAAAGGTCTCCCTATCATAATTAACTCACAATCCATCATCCTATTGTATGCTGTGTGTCTGCATCCTGTTCTATGCTGTGTGTCTGTTCCTTGAACCCAAGCTCTCCACCTTTGCCTACATCTCACAGTCTACTACTACATCCCATTAACTCTGGATCTGTGTTCTTCATACTCTTCTACATTTTAAAAATCTTCTCTGAACACTACCATCTCTTAGTGGAAATTAATCCGGCCTCCTTGTATGCTTCTAAAATGAAAGCCTTCTTATATTTCGTCTGAAAGTAATATTAGTGTCAACTATTCTATTCATGACCCTAGCCTTTAGATAGCCTTCAATCTTATGAAAATTTCTACTCTTTAAAAAAAGAAACAAATAAAAAAAGGATTTTGCATTTAAAACTACAATACTTTTTTTCCTGGCCTGTGTGGATCAGTTGGTTGGGTTTTGTCCAGTTCACTAAAAAGTTGCCTGTTTGATTCCCTGTGGGCTCATCTTGGTAGAGGTTGTGCAGGAGACAGCCAATTGACTTTGCATCAATGTTTCTTTCTCTTTCCTTCTCCCTTCCTCTCTCTCTAAAATTTAATTTTAAAAATTTACATAAGAAAAGAAAAAGAAAACTGCAATACTTTGCTGTGGGTAATTAAAGTAAGACTGAATAAATATAGATACACAGGATGTGGGCAAAGTAGGTTTACAGTTGTGACTATGCTAAATAGAGTTTATTCTTGTGTTATTACTTATTAGTTATCATATTTTTTCCATACAAACAACTATAAACCTACTTTTGCCCACCCAGTATATCACATTCATGAATTAGGCTTTATATTGTTAAGAAATAAATTCCTCATAAATTGATATATAAATTCAATTTTATCTCAATCATCATCTGAGCAGACATTTTTAGAAAAATTTATCAACTGATTCTAAATTTTACATGGAATTCTAACATAGAATACATAGAGCAATCTTTAATGAAATAATAAAGTGGAATATTATAGTGCCTATCTTATTATGTCATTGTACTAATAACAACAGTATGACATTGGCATAAAAATTGACCAGTAGATCATTGGAATGAAATTAAGAATCCAGAAATAAGATATTTGTCTTTTTTTCTTTCTTTTTTTCGTGTTAATCTTCACCCAAGGATTTTTCACCATTGATTTTTAGAGAGAATGGAAGGGGGAAAGGAAATGAGGGGGGGGGAGAGAGAGAGAGAGAAGTAAGTGCTAGAGAGACACATCAGTTGGTTGCCTCCCGTTTGTGCCCTAACCAGGTTGGGGATGGAACCTACAACCCAAGTACCTGCCCTTGACTGGAAATCAAACCCATGACCCTTTGGAATCAAACCCGTGACCCTTTGGAATCAAACCCGTGACCCTTTGCATATCCAGGCGCAGAGCGAAGACTGAAGACAGTGGAGAAGGAAGCCAAGCACTGTAGAAGGGAGCAAAGCTGCAGAGAAGTAAGCAAGCGGGGCGGCGGAGAAAAGAGGGAAGCAGGCAGGGCAGGGGAGAAGGGAGTGAGCGAGGCAGCAGAGAAGGGAGGGAGCAAGGCAGAGGAGACGGGTGGGAGCGAGGCAGCGGAGACGGGAGGGAGCAGAGAGCGGAGACGGGTGGGAGCTTCGCTCAGGCTGCAGGAAGTCCTATTTTTGCAGGAGTATTCCTGCAATGGGCGGCTAGTACTAGTATATAAAAGGCTAAGCGACCATCCAACCATCTCACCGTCCGGTAGGTATGACATGCACTGACCACCAGGGGGCAGATGCTCAATGCAAGAGCTGCTGAGCTGTGCTGATTTGGCAGCTGCGGTTCTCTGGTGATGCACCGGGATTCCGGGGTGCATCACCCAAGAACCACCCTCTCGCAATCCGGGACGTTTCAGGGGATGTCAGAGAGCTAGTTACAGCCTGATCTCTGCAGGTCAGGCTGAGGGACCCCACCTGTCAGAGGGACCCCGCTCACTCCTCAAATGCCCTTCGAGTCAAGGCACCACCCAAGGTGCAGCCGGCCAGGGAGGGACCGCAGGAGGTTTGCTCCAGGGCTTGTCCAGCCCTTCTCTCCCAGTCCCACCCCGCAGACCACCTTCTAATTAATTTCCTTTCAATGTGCACGCATCTGTGCACTGAGGCACTAGTATTTGTATATTCACATAATGAAATACCACCAGGCATAAAAATAACCAAATTTCCAATACATATAATAACTTAGACAATCCTCCAAGTCGATATACCCAATAAAAGAATGACAGACTTACCTAAAATAATATATACCGCCCTGGCCAGTGTAGCTCAGTTGGCTGAATGTCTTCCTGTGTGCCGGCAGGTTGTCAGTTTGATTCCCTGTCAGGGCACATACCCAGATTTCAGGTTTGATCCCCTTTCAGGGTGCTTATGGGAAGCAACAGATGAATGTTTCTCTCCCTCTCCCTTCCTCTCTCACACGCTCCAAACAGGGATGGAAACCAAAACCTAGGTATGTGCCCTGACGAGAAATCAAAGCCACAACCTTTTGGTGTATTGGATATGTTCCAAGCAATGGAGCCACCCAGCAAGGGCTAGCTTATAATTTTTAACATGTCCCATTTTATGTGTGTGTACTGAAGCTTCTTTTAATACATCTTAGTCTGCCTAGTTTTGTATACCAGGAATACGTGTCAGGTAAATTATTTTTAAGTGATAAATGGAAGAAATCAAGTACAATTTTGAATGCTTAGTATTTCTGACTCCAACACCAATGCTGAAATTTTAAAGGGGGTGAACTGGGGAGGTCTGCACTGCTGTTTTCTTTCCATAGAAAGAGGGCCTGCCAATAAACTGCTTTCATATCTACTAGTGTGGCACTTCAGTTCTATTCTTGAACTGATGGCTGACATTTCATGATGAATGGTATGTGGTCAGCTATTTCAGATTTTTCTGTTACTAGAATTAGGTTTCTAATGTAAGGATGGGTTATTATTAGCTAAAGCTTTTATTTCCTGGCATTAGGTAAAATGAAAAGGGTTATTTCTGTTGATACACCTCATTTCACATTGCAATGCAACTATTGAACTGAAAACGTCCTTAGATTTCTATTTGAATGGTCAAGGAATAGCTGATTATGTGTTATTGGCCTTTAAAGGGCCAGTGTGATTAATAGTCTAAACAACATTATTCATAAAATAATTCTATACTTTTAAAAGCTATTTAAATTTTTGTTTTTGAAATTTTCTTATAGTATCACTGAAAGACATCAAGATCGTCTTAAAACTATGTGAAATGCAAACACTATATTATCTCTGGTTAATATCAGATGAAATTTTATATTCATATCTAAAAATATACTTCTGTACAACATTGGTTGAAGGTATATTTTATTAATCATTCACCCATATTTAGAAATATTTATAAGCATTTACCATTATTGGGATCCACTACTTACACAACATAATGGCCACTGTTTGTGAGAGGATACAAATGATTTAAGAAATACCAAGAAGTTTTTCATGGAAGTAAAAATGTAGCAACATAGTTTATGGTGAAGATGGTTTATGAGAACAAGTAGTATTTCTGTGTGGGTGAATGAGGCTTTAGTTCTGCTCCTACCGCTCCTACCATGCTTAGCACAGATAATTTGAAATTATTAAATGCCAATATTATTAAAGATAATCATGCACCTTCTGTTGTAAATATAGTATTGTATATGAAGTAAAATACAAATTTCTTTTAAAAAGAGAAAATGCTGTAATTTGTCAGAATCATAAGATGGATATACAGAAATCAGTACTAAATCTAGAACTTCTAAAGGGAGCAGTCATAACGTATCATTTAATGAAATGGTAACCTTGGGTAACATTTAGACAACAGCATAAAAAACATATAAAGTTTGAAGAGTATAATCATAGTTATATAAAGAGTTGATTTATATATACACTATATTCTTATAATTATAATTGAATAACTATTTTTTATAGTTGGGCAAATGTATGAATGTAGCTAGAGAACATAATTTTCAAGCACCATTCAATAATCCTATATTTTCTGACAATAGCAATCAAAAATCATTCCATAACAGTCAATCCTTATGTACAGTAAAAATACAATAAATATCACTTGTATTACTTCTTAAAAATTAAATCAGGAAGTATGCATTTATAATAATGTTGAATATATTTCAACATGTAAAATATTGAAATTAAAATACTGACAAAATAGTAACTGTTTAAACATCATCCTAAATACATACAGGTGAAAGTGAGGAGCCCAAACCTTCATAAATAGGTGGACCATCTCTTGATTCTTTCCATGTTTCTGTTTCGTGTTGATATGGCCTCTGAAAAGTGAGTTTAACATGAAAAGAAGATGAAGTCTTCCCTACCACGACAGTAACAACTATAATTCTAATGTGCCTATTGAGGACGTTATGTACTTTCCTGCTCATGTATGTAACGTGTATTAGCTTCGTGCAGCTCTTCTACAGTTTTTAGCCCATGTAAATAGAGGAAGAAAGAAAGAAAGAAAGAAAAAAACCTTTTAAGGCATGGCAGCACCAGGGTCACCTTAGTCTTTCTAAGTTGGTAACATGAGTACTCTGGGCTTCTTTGATTGATTGATTGTTTCAGTGTCTCCATATGAGAATTACAGCCTCAGAATTCTGTGGAGGGTTCTTTTATTTTTTTTAATTTGAGAGAGAGAGAGAGAGAGAGAGAGAGAGATTGACTTGTTTTTCCACGTATTCATGCATTCATTGCTTATTCTTGCATGTACACTAACCAGGGATTGAACCCAACCAACTGAGTTACCCAGCTACGCCCCAAACAGGGACAGAACCCAGAACTTAGGCATGTGCCCTGGCTTAGATTTCAGCTAACCCACCACAGGCCCAGGAGAGCTGAGGTTCCTTTTTCTAAAATCTTTCTCACTCCCTTCCCAGCCTCTTTGTTTCTCTGTCTCTCTCCCTCATTTTCTTTCTTCGTGGAAATCTGCTGGCCAAGGATTATAAACACACCCATAAATGTGCATTTTTCTGGTATGAATTTTGTTTCCTGAAGTTTTTTAATGATATGCTAATTTGAGGTTCCTGTATTGCTTTGAAGTAGAGGCTACAGCTTTCGTGCTGACCCCTATTCTTCTAGTCTGTTCTTTCATTGAAGCCCGAGACCAAAAAAGCCTACACAGATGCAGAGGCAGATTGGGAAAGAGAATGTATCCTTTTTTAACGTCGTGTTAATTTATTCACAGATTTAGATTCACCCGGTCAATAAACACATGGGCTACCACTTGCACACTATTTGATAGTCTCTGGGGCTGATGGAGACTCCTAAACGTCCCTTCCCCCCTCCCCATATAATATTAAGACCACTCTCTCTACTTTCTTGACAACAACATGGGAAGAAAGCTGGATAACTGCTTTAACCACGCCTGCTCAGATCAAGGGTTAAAACATTCCAGAGATGGTTAAAACATTCCACGGTTGCACATGGAATAATTCTGTTTTCCTTGCATCTTTTTATGTCCCCATTGCTTAAATGAGAAGAAATGAAGATCTAGGGATGGACATAGATGATGTGACTATTTGGGTTCTCACTGGCAGACTGCACCCCTAGAAGGACAACATTATCCATCGCTTTACCCCAAGTGCTATCGAAGGGATTGTTTCCCCTGTAATTATTACCTCACAAGTTCATGGACTCAAATGTAAACAACCTAATAAACTAATTATGAGAAATGAAAACATAATATTTTGTTTTAAACTATGTTCAATAGTGCTCTGTTTTTTATTACATATTGTTATTTTAAGGCTAACTCTCCTCCTTAGAGCGGCTTTAGGAACAGGAAGGGCAATTTAAATGCAAAATGCCTTTTTTTTTTTTAAAGAGGGTGTAAACCTATAAATGCATCATTGCACATGTGGATGAGCCTTTCATAAAAATGGAAAGTGAGTAATGAGGTGCATCTATCTCCCCAATATGATTACTTATGAAATTCTGTGGCAGGCACATTCCTCTGTGATTAAATAACTCTCAACTGTTCTCTGCCAAATTTTTAAGAAATTTAGACTTGGGTTTTATTTGTTCAGGTTTTTCTACCAGATTCCATGAACTCAAACATTCCTCTTATCTCTCCCTAAACTATTTCTCTTATGATTTCTTACTCTTTGCTTCCATAAATAATAATTAATTTGAAGGGTGATGCTGCTCAAAAATAATCGCTCTATTTTGAGACATATATAACTTTGGATTCTCAACATCCCCACTCCAAAATCAATTTATCATTTGAGATAACAATATTCTTAAACAGTATATACACAGTACCTAATATCTTGATATTTATCTGAATACACAAACTTTACAAGTTCATGAGGATTTCTTCACTCTTGAGGCACAGACTGAGCCTGGCTATAGCACAGTGTCCACTAGGGAGAGCTGCCTCACAGCATACCACAGCCGGCAGCACCTCCACACTTGAGAATTCTCCATCATCAGTAACAGTAATGGAAAAAACAACAGTAGCTTCCCAACCAAGTACATTTAGTAATAGCATCTTCCCACCATCTAATGCCACTGTGTGATTACATTTGCAATTAACAGGAATCTGGAACTGCATAAATCATCAATTTTGGACTTTGCCACCATTTCAATATAAAATGAACCATGTTCCAAACACAATTGTTACTTCCCAACTTCTCACTCCTCTTTGGATGTGAAAAAGTAACTTTGTAATAACAGTCATGGCTATAAGAAAAAATCACCTTGGGCATCACACTGAATATTGTTAAATGTTGAGTTATTTAACAATAAAATAGATTTATGTAAAGAAGACATAACTTTTAAAGGGAAAACACTGCCTTCAAACATTAAAAATTTATTGTTGACAAAGAGCACCACAATGTAAATGTCTTTAATTGTGGAACAAGATAAATAAACTGTCATAAATTTTAAAAACAAGGGCATATATTTTAAAGATTATATCATCCTTATAATCAAGGTTGGCACTTACAAATCACTGTATCAAAGAACAGAGAAAGTTTATATTGGATTTTCTGTGTGTTTTAGGATAATTTTAAGCACAAATTGTTTCATCTTAAAAGGAAAATAAATAAGCCTATTTAAATTGGCTAGCAAAATAAAATATCCCACCTAATATGCATAGTTTAGCTGTATGTCTTAAGACTATGTGCTTAACAACATAGCATCGCTGATGTTATAATATTAAATCTTCTAAATTATATTATTGTACTAATTACAACTTGAAGCTATTTTTGTTGAATATGTTTATATTATTGGCCCTGGTTACATGTGTACAACATTTACTAGCTATTTCCTTTTCCTTTTCTTTGGTTTTGCTTATTATCCTTCCACATCATTTAGCTTTGGCTCTAGCCTAACAATTTTTCTATTTTGCAATTGAGTTTAAAGGGAAATGTTATTAAATCAGGGAATTCCATAAATATTGCTTAAAAGTTATAAATAGGCGGGCTTCAGTATTTGTCAACATAGAGTTCTTTCAATTAAAATATTTCCTGGCTACCACAGCGTGGAAGCTGTGGAAATTGGCTCCACATCCAGCTGGCGGATTCAGTAAGAAATCAGCTGGCCTCAATTTAGATTCCTTTTCTTTTAAAGCAGTGCCAAATTGAGGATTAGTACATTGTGGAGAGGGGGGCGGGCAGCTCCACCCCTGATCAGCCATTCTTCACTCCCTAGAATGGGCCTGCCTGCCCAGCCCCAGCTGTGCACTGAATTAATCCACACAGGGCGCTTCTCTATCTCAACATGCTCATCAAGGTCCTGCATCACTTCTGACAGCAGTACAATGTGGCTCTGCTGACGCTGGAGGGGGAGACTTTACTCAGGCTTCCAATGAAGACACACACACCAAACGCACACCTAGCTTTAAAGGCCTACGTGTATAATGAAGACAGTCAACAGTTAACACCGAATCTTAGGAAACCTGCATAAGAGGATAACAGAGGAGAGCAGTTCTTCAGAAACAGGTCCATCGGGGAATTTACCCCTCCAGGACTAGTTCTTCCAAACTAAGTGCAACTAATCTGAGAAGGGACTTATCCTTTTCATGGCCACGTGCAAACATTTATGTTATTAACACATTATCGCCCCCTTCTTACAATAGCTTCTACTAAAATCACCCAGGCCAAAATCTATCACAGTCAGTATTTTTCATTTCAAATGTCTGCTTTGCAGCTTCTCAAAACCCATGGATCAACTAAGCAACTTTATGAACTAATCGTGCATTTCTACCACTACAGGATACCACAGTTTATTGTGATGGTGTGATGCACACAGTTTATTGTGTGGTGTTGACTCAAACTATAAGCCAACTAACCATAACTCCTTAGGTTTGATCTTGGTTTATACAACCATCTATCCGCAGAGCATGAAAATAATTTTTCATAAATATTTTTAAAAGACATTATATTAATTTTTTGAAAGAAAGAACAATACAAAAAGAACTTAGCAGAAATTCCTGTCAGCTCATTTTCCTGAAAATTTAGGATTTACTTTGTAATTTGGATAAGTGAATAGAAAATGTACATCTAGAGGAGCTCTTAAGATTAGTCATCCTATAAGGACTACAGCAATCACATTACTAGAATCAACACCCTGACAAAAAGTCATCAATATAAAAAAAGATAGTGGATGTATTAATGGAAAGAGTTGATAAATATATTTCAGGTTCTGGTCAACTGTGTATTCATCATTGTCTATGGAACATTTCATGTATCTCCTTAATTTAATTTCTTAACAATCACTGGTTCTTTAACAGGTTCCGGGTCCAAGGTCAACTGCTACCGCTTTCCACCAGTAAAGCCAAGTCACTGAAAGTTAACTTTAGAGTTTTCCTCATGACTTCCATAAGTTTGTACTAGTAGGCCTTAAAGTTACCAAACTTTCATTTTGAAAAAATATGTCTAAAATGGTTGATAACAACAAGAGATGTACTTGAAAACATCAGGTCATGTGTATTAAAAAAATAAGAATTATATAAAGAAATGAAAAGTACACTGTTGGTCACATTGTTTCTGCTTATCATTCCTGGCTGAAATAGAAACTTCAAATAAAGAAATTGGCTTGTAAATGTGAATGTTTACCCAGTTTTTACAAGAAGTGTCTTGCCCCCCCCCCTTTTGAATTTTAAAATCTGTATTATATGGCGGTGTTTGAAGAAAAACAAAAACAATACCAGGAAGAAAATAGGAAAATAAATGTATCTGTGGATACAAAAGCAATCTGGATTGCAATTGCTTCTGTCGAGATGAAATAGCTTCTGGGTGCCAAACTAAAACTAAGAAAAAAATCATTTGGATCCTTTGCCACTGTTGTGTTGCATGGGGTTTCATAGGAAAACAAAGGGAGTGCTTTTCATTTTGGGCACAGTGCCTGAAAATATACAAGAAATGAGGAGGAAAACAGGGTGACATCAATGGTCATAAAAATGTGACCTTCATCTTGATAGAATAAGACAAATAAAAAGTTTCCACAGCACCTGGCATTTAAACTTTAAAGGAAGTTGTAAGGACAGCCTTCTCTTTACAATGGGCCTGAAGTATTATTGTGTTTCCAAATATTCCTGAGAGTCACATTTTTGAGTCACTGATAACTTAGAAAGACAAAATCCTCAGAAGCTATACTGAACATGAGTTGTTTTTGCCACTTTGGTAAAAGCACTGTAAACTGTATTGGAGATCCACCTTTGTTCTATTGGTTACAATCTGGTCCTTCTGCCAATCCAAGTGGCTGTCCCCACCGAGGAATGATGATCAATAAATTAGTTGGCATCTCTCTGCCTGGAACTGAAACTTCCACATGGAGTTAAAAAAACTGGAGATCTGGAGGATGGTTTCATCTTAAAGAGCTGGCCCACTTTCCAAATCTGGTTCCTCAGCTTTCCCTTTACTTATGCTCATAGCTTTTCTTTAAGTTTTCTGTTTGCTTACGTTGTCCAGAGTTTACCTCTCCTAAAACCAAAGAAGCAGAAGTGACATTAGTGGTTAACTTTGTATGCCTTGATAAAATCACAGTAATGCTTTTATTAAATCAAAGATAAAATAATGTGTTAACTATACCGTGAATCGAATGTGTTTTATTTTATTTCAATTTTGTAAGCCCTCACCAAATTGAAATAGTAATAATAGCAAATATTATAAAGCTAGTGTGCCCTTTGTTCTGTGATACCACGTTGGATTGACATTTACCTAACTCTGTCCTCTGGACTTCCCAGACAGTCAGACAGGATTTTGATGGAGAAATCAAGAACTGGCAGCTTTTGAGAAAAGTGGCCTTTATCTAGACATAGAATAGTCCTTATAGATTTTTTTTCTTCATTAGGAGTAGATATTATAATCTTTTCTTTACAAGATATTTGAAATACAAAGAAATTTAAAAAAAAAGTGCTGGGTCTTGCTTAGGAAACAAAAAAGACATGACACATACACATACACATAAATATATACAACATATTTACATATAATTTTTAAAATAGAGTTTTCATATGTGTAGCCATTGGGAAGAGTCTATTGGTTATTTATAAGTTAAACATTTACTCTTCCCTTTTTACCAACATACTTTTTAGGAGGGGCAGGAGCAGCAAGTGAATAGCAACATGCTTACCTGAAATTTTTATTTGACACCTGTCATAGCTAGGGGTGGCCATGTGACTAACTTTTTGATTGTATAATAATGGTTGATGTTGTAATTGGGCCCTCCAAGAGAATTTCTTATGAAGGTATCTTACTTAATTGACAGGTAGCTTTAATCCATTTATTTCTTCTTTGTTTTTAAATCTTCTTGCTTGGAACATGGATGTGATTGCTGGCACCTCAGCAACCATCTTATAACCACAGATGGCATATAAAAAAACAGATATTTCAAGCATGAAGAGAAAAGACCAAAGGAGCTCAGAACATTAATGAGACTCAGCCAGAAAAGCCTCCATGTAAGTTCTGACTGTCTACCTCTACACTTTTTAATTTAATGTTAATAAGAGGTAGAAAAAACTCTCTTGTTTAAGCCACTATTTTTCTGATCCTATATCTGCAACTGAATTTAATTTCTGAGAGATACAGCCACCAACATGATTTATTCATTTTTAATACCTTATAATTTAATTTACCCTTAAATGTCTCTTGATAGCATTATTAAAATGTTCTTGTCTTTAGATTTGCTTTTGGTCACAGTAGTTATATAGTTCTAATTAAGAGGATGGATTTCACATCAGACATCAGAGGTTCATATCCTAGCTTTTTCACTGAGTAATTTTATAATATTCTTCACATTTTAAAATATTTCTAAACTCATTTTTTCTTCCATAAATTGGAAATAAAAATTATTTTAATACCTATAAGAGAATTGTTTTGTTAATAAAAAGTTCCTTGCACAGTGCCTGACACATTGTAAGTCTCAATGGATAATTGTTATTATATTAAGTAGAGGCCCACTGCACAAAATTTGTGCACTCAGGGGGTCCCTCCGCCTGGCCTGTGCCCTCTCACAGTCCAGGAGCCCTTGGGGGATGTCTGACTGACGGCTTAGGCCCACTCGCGGGGAGCAGGCCTAAGCCAGCAGTCGGACATCCTTAGCGCTGCCACAGAGGCAGGAGAGGCTCTGCCACTGCAGCTGCACTCACCAGCCATGAGCCTGGCTTCTGGCTGAGCGGCACTCCCCCAGTGGGAGCGCACTGACCACCAGGGGGCAGCTCCTGCATCGAACTTCTGCCCCCTGGTGGTCAGTGCATGTCATAGCAAATGCTTGTTCTGCTATCAGGCCAAAACTGGCTCTTTAACATCCCCTGAGGTGTCCTGGATTGTGAGAGGACACAGGCCAGGCCTAGGGATCCCACCAGTGCACGATCAGGGATGGGGAGGGATGCAGTAGGTTGGCCAGCTGGGGAGGGACTGCAGGAGGGTTCCAGGGCGTGTACAGCCCATCTCACTCAGTCCCGATTGGTCAGACCCCAGCAGCAAGCTAAGCTACCAGTCAGAGCATCTGCCCCCTGGTGGTCAATGCACATCATAGTGACTGGTCGACCGGTTGACTATCTGCCCCCTGGTGGTTAGTGCACATCATGGTGAGTGGTTGTGCAGCCTTATCATATCATTAGCATATTACTATTTGATTGGTTGAATGGCTGACCAGACACTTAGCATATTAGGCTTTTATTATATAGAATAATACATATTCAAATGGTAATATTGTCCCATAATCAGCAGGAAATGAATTCTCAGCCTTTCAGAATATGTTTCTAGATTGTATTTATTTAAATGTACCTTGTGGTCTAGTTACTCTTGAACAATATTTATAAGATTTTAGACTTATAAATGTGTATAAATACCTTACCATCAAATAATGTAATAATAATTAACTAAATGGAAATACAATTCATGATTTTGTCCTTTATAATATTTTATCCTAATCAAGTCAAAGGAAAAAACTATATATATATATATATATATATACATATATATCTTCAAAAGCATAAAAATTGAGAATAGTGTTACTTTCAAATTTTAATTGACCTATCTGTTCCATCTCTCAATGTTATATTTACCCACAGAAATAAAGAGTAATACAAGTTGCAAATTGAGCAATAAGAAATTTTCATCCAGCTCTAAGAAAAAATGTATTTCCATAAATTATATTATAAATATTTCTTCTCAGATATCTATTTCCACTTCACTTCTTTTCTTATATTAACTCCTAATCTACACATGTAGGTACATATCTCAGTGTTAAATAAAATATTTTTTAAAATCTCAAGCTTCTTTTAAACTCCATTGTTTACTTTCACTTATTTCTATCCCTGCTTGGATGCAATCAATGATATTTTTTTATTGGATATTACAATGCACCTCACAACCACCTAACTTATCATTGTGATAAGGTCTTAACAAAACAGGACTTCTAACAGAATTTCTGATAGCCAACTACTTTGGCTATGATTTACGCATAATTTTTTGTGTATCTACCATCCTATCTAATAATAGACAAATATGCAAATTGACCATACCTCCAACACACCCACAAGCCACGCCCACCATCCAATCAGAGTGAGTATGCAAATTAACCCAACCAAGATGGCTACAGCCACAGAGAGCAAGGTTTCCTAAGTAACAGAGGAAGCCAAGCTTTCTGTCAGCCGTTGCAGGCCTAAGCCTCCACTCAAGCTACAAAGTTTCAATTATAGAAGGTAAACAAATTCAAACAAATGGCGGCAGAATGGAGCTTGAGAGAGCAGGCCAGGGTTGCTGCCGGCAACAGGGGAAGCAAAGCTTTCCGCACACTCTGGCCGGGCCCACCCTCTTAAGGCAACAAAGTTTCAATTATAACCCCAACACAAATGGCTGCAGGGCCTCAGAGGGAGCCCCAGGCTTGGCTCTGCTCCAGGCTACAAAGTTTCAATTGTAGAAGGAAAATAAATTCCAGATACCAGGGCCTCCGCTTGGGTTGCCAGGGGGCGTGGCCCGCCTGCAAACCACCACAGGCCCCTCGCTCAGGCCGCCCCACGCCCCAAGGAATCCCCACCTGATCCAGGACGCCCTTCAGGGTAAACCTGCTGGCCCCCACCCCTGTACCAGGCCTCTATCCTATCTAATAAAAGAGTAATATGCAGATTGATCATCACTGCAACACACAATATAGCTGCCCCCATGTGGTCAAAGATCCTGCCCCCATGTGGACACAAGATGGCCACCACAAGATGGCCAGCAGGAGAGGGCAGTTGGGAGGCACCCGGCCTGCGAGGGAGGGCAGTTGGAGGTGATCAACCCTGCAGGAGAGGGCAGTTAGGGGTAACCAGGCCGGCAGAGGAGGGAAGTTGGGGGCAAACAGGCTGGCAGCAGAGTGGTTAGGGGGTGATCAGGCAGGCAGGCAGAAGCTGTTAGGGGCAATCAGGAAGGCAGGCAGGCAAGCAGTTGGGAGCCAGCAATCCTGGATTGTGAGAGGGATGTCCAACTGCCCGTTTAGGCCCGATCCCAGTCAGACATCCCTTGAGGGGTCCCAGATTGGAGAGGGTACAGGCTGCACTGAGGGACAACCCCCCTCTGTGCACGAATTTCGTGCACCGGGCCTCTAGTTTATATATAATTAAGAATTAACTCATTGATATTATTAAGGTGACAAAATATTGCTAGTTGTTTGATTAGGGCAATTGTTTGTTTTGTTTTATTTATGGTATTTAGAATTATTTTGAGGTATCATTTCAACTATATTTCACAGCTCTCTGGCCCTGATCTGGGGTAACTTAAAAATTTAATTTTCTAAAATTCTGTAGTTCTAAGTGTCATGTTTTTTCTTTCCCCTGGAACTCAGTAAGATAGGTATATCATTGTCCATGTCCATGAGGTATGCATATATGTATGTTTTTGGGAGGTAGGAGGGCATATGCAATAATGTCAACATTAAACATTTTTACTTAAAAAAAAACAAAAACAGACCAATAGTAAGAGGAAATCCCTGCCCCCTTTTCAACAGACTTCTAAGAAGTAAGAAATTAACACCTTTAGAGGATCAAAATTCTTCAGTGTATTCATTCACATGTGAACCTTGCTAAGGTGGGAGTATTCCAACAGGATCTAAAGTAAACAACAATTGAGATAGGAATTAAAATAATAGAAATTAAAAAAAATTCTACTTCAAGGGAAGCTAGGGAAACGAGGATTTAGTGCAAAAGAATAGTGTGAGATTTGTTTATTTAAATAGCTTATTATATTTGCATTTTGATGATGCCTATTTCCACACTCTGCTTTCCTAACACTTTCTTACAAATAAGAAAATGTGTTTTTCTGCACCTCTACACTAATGATTCCTCACTCAGCAAGGCTTGCACTTATTAAAACTTTTTATTGCCACTTTGCTTAAAGAGGTGTTTGAACTCTAGCAGGTAAGCAAATCCAGAGGGGAAATTCATTGGAAAGTATTTATAATGGAATACAGAATGAAAAACAAAATGATTGCTGTGGACTACATTTTTTTTTTCTGGTCTCTGCAGATACATCAGACTTCTGCACTTTGACTCAAGAATATGAAATAGATCTTCTCTTGGGTTCAAATATCTAATAGTGTAAGAAATTCCTTCCCATTCATCATCATATGAATATAAAAATTAAATTGGTGTTAGGATATGACAGACTGAATACCTAACAACACATGCACCTTATTTCTTTCTTCTCAATAAGAGAGTATTCTGAAGCAATTGATTTATACAAATCAATTCTATTTTTCCCAACAAATGGTTCAAGCCATTTATAATAATAATGTTTTTCAGTAATTATTTATTTCTATTTTTGTAAATATATTTTATTGATTCCAGAGAGAAAGGGAGACAGATAGAGAAACAGAAACACAAATGATGAGAGAGAATCATCAATTATCTGCCTCCTGCATGCCCCCTACTGGGGATCGAGCCCGCAACCCAGCACATGCTCTGCTGGGGAATCAAACCATGTCCTCCTGGCTCATAAATCGATGACAAACCTCTGACCAACACCAGCCAGGCTATTTCTATTTTTTATTGTTTTATTGTTTTGTTTTGTTTGTTTTTTAAATATATTTTATTGATTTGTTTACAGAGAGAAAGGGAGAGGGATAGAGAGTTAGAAACATAAATGATAGAGAAACATTGATCAGCTGCCTCCTGCACACACCCTACTGGGGATGTGCCCACAACCAAGGTACATGCCCTTGACTGAAATTGAACCGGGGACCCTTCAGTCAGCAGGCCAATGCTCTATCCACTGAGCCAAATCTGTTAGGGCTTTTATTGTTTTCTTGTTGAGACTTATTAGAATAATGGAGATAACAATGGACTTAATAATATTTTGCTGGAAGTCTTCCTATTAGAAAATTTACTCTTTCCAGCCTATCACGTCCTCATAGATGAATAAATATACTTAATCTTTAGGGGAGTGATGACAACTCTTAATTTTTACTTTGAGATGAGTCATGGGTTTTTAAATCCTTAGAATTATCTATACTAATAATAGAGGAATATGCAAATTAATCAGGATGCCATCACATAACAACTGAACAGAAGGGACCTGAGGCTGCATGGTGCCTGGCCAGGACGGGAGACCTCAAGCCATGCCCCCTGCCTGGCGGGGCTTGACAGGGATCTCAGGATGTGCCCCCTTCCCAGCAGGGCTTGACAGGAACCTCAGGCCACGCCCCCCACCCTGGCGCCAGGTCAGGAGACCTCAGGCCGTGCCCCTCTCCTGGCGTGGCTTGACGGGGGTGGGGCCAGCTGGGTCTGGGTCTCATCCAATGGGGGTGGGGCCAGCTGGGTCTGGTTCTCCTGTGTTTTCAAAGTGCGTGCAGGTGGTGGGCTGGGACTTGACTCTGGGTCCCACGGCATGCCCCAAACTCTGACAGGAGGGAGATTTTCTTATATATTTTACTAATTTCCTTTCATCTCTAACACTTCTATTATAGAGAAAGGGCAAATAGCAATATTAAAATATTTACTCTAATTAATTCCCTTTTAAAAAATATATATATATATATATTATTATATATTATTGATTTTTTACAGAGAGGAAGGGAGAAGGATAGAGAGTTAGAAACATCGATTAGAGAGAAACATCTATCAGCTGCCTCCTGCACAACCCCTATTGGGGATGTGCCCACAACCAAGGTACATGCCTTTGACTGGAATCGAACCTGGGACCCTTGAGTCTGCAGGCTGACGCTCTATCCACTGAGCCAAACCAGCCAGGGCTAATTCCCTTTTAATGTGCATGAATTTTGTGCACTGGGCAACTAGTCTAGACAATAAAAATCTTGAGTCTCAAAACTCCTTTCATGGAATGACTTCCTTAGTTTTCAGTATTTCACAGCATTTCTTGCACATCTACTTTACATGATAAAATGGGCCAGTACCCTAAAATGAATGAAGCATGATTGAAACTCTGAAGGACTGGCTACCATTACCTTGAGCAAAAAGTGGTAGGCTTACATTTCAGAATAAAGGAAGTACACAAAGAGAGGGAGTTTCTCCTTTGAGAGAGGATATTAAGGAGGTCTTTACCAGGGACATGTTCAAGATAAGTAGGTGATGGAGAAAGAGCATTCAGTTAAAAAACTTGCAGAAAGAAAAGGGTTCAATTGCAATTTTTTTTTTTAGGAAATCACCAGATGTCCTTTCTAGCAAAAAGAGAAGTTACTAGGTAGTTAATGATAAAGCATACGAAAAAAATTAGTAAAGTTTGGGAACAAGTTTATATTACTGCTGCAAAGTTTCTGACATTTTATTTGTTTGTTTGATTTTGTAACTTTTTATTTTGACATTTTATTTGTTTGTTTGATTTTAACTGTCAATGCACGTTACAGTTAAAATCAACTCAGGTGGGCCTGGCCTGAGTGGCTCTAGTCCTATGCACTAGAAGGTTGCCGGTTCAATTCCCGGTCAGGCCACATGCCTGATTTGCCAGTTCAATCCCGGTTGGGGCAACTGATCTCTCTCCCTTTGTCTGCCGCCCCCGCATCCCCCACCCCTTTCCTCTTTCTACATATATGCTAAGGTGAGGATTAAAAAAAGAATAAATAAAATTAATGTAAAAAATCAACTCAGGTGGTGTTATAAAATGATTTTTCCATTTTAAAGGAGGAGTTCCATTTCTTCTTATTTTATGCAAGCAGACAAAGGAATATTTTGCATTCAAATGGGTTACCATCTGCTTCTCACACTGTATCAATTGTGGCAACTTTTCTCTCAGTTGGGAAGCTATTACTTCAGGGGACTCAAATGCCTAAAATTGTGAAGTTGTAGTTGAAGTAATCTTTAGTCATTGGCTAACTATCCCAAGTCCATACTATCCCAGGATTTAAATATCAATCTTATATAGAGAGTTGTTCAAATATACAAAAAACATGTGAAATTAGCTAGTGAGGACATGCTAATACCACTTAACTCTCTTTTCTGAGATAGAACACCATCTAGGCACCTAGGTACCTTTGATCTTTGATTTCAGAACCATCCAGAATTTTGCTATTTGCATCCTACTTGGCCCTTGGGGAATTACAGTTGTCTCTGCTTTCACACTGCTTTCCCAGAACTTCAGTCCCCGTAGATAATTCACATAAAGCTAACAAGAAACGGCATATAGGAGAGGAACTTTATAGCCTAGTTCTACCCACCTTCACCCTACTCCATTGTTTTAAAACTGGCGGATTTTTTTTCAAGCACCAGGTGGTGAGCCTTATGACTATTACTTGAATTCTAGGCTTCAGTTGCTACTGTAGCTTTTCTAGTGTAGTCTTCTAAACATCACTTACAATATCTTAGGTCTCTGGCAATTCCTGGAAATTACTATTCAGAATTTCAGTTCTCTCATTTAACAGTAAGCATTTGCTTTTCATTGCCTTCTGTAAACATCCTCTATTGCTCCATCCTCCTGTTGACCCATCAAGGTGCTTTCCAAAAGCTAATACCAACATGAGTTCTACTCTATCACTTCAGAAAGCAAGACTCTGGTCCTCTAAATTTCATTTAGATCTGTATTATTTTACAGAAACCTATTGTGTGCAGCACTGAATTATTTTTACTCAAGTAAGCTTTTTAACAATAGAGGTAAGGCTTGCTTGAATGTGTATTCCCAACACTTTAGCACAAGGCCAAGCACTTAATAAATGCCAATAAATGTTTGCCAATTCAATTGAAGGAAGGAAGGAAAGAAGGAAGACAACCAAGGCAGAGATTACTAATTCTATAAATATTTTAGTTTTTAGAGAGTAGTATAAAAAATTTCTCTGTGCCTTTGCTCTAGAGAAAAATCTCTAAATATGGGATCCCAGTTACCTCACATAAAATCAAATATGGAGGCCAGAAAAGGTAACTCTCATGCCCTTCATTGATCATGAAGCACAACAGGTTGAACTTTTTGTTTTGTAATAACCCCTCTCTACCCCCTCCCCGCCCCGCAACTTCCTCTTCCATTCTATAAAATAATTTCCACTTTGTTTTAGTGGACTTTCATAGAGCTTGCCATACTTATATGTTCTGGGTTGAAATTCTTTTGTATTCCCAAATCAACCAATTTTGCTGGAGAAATAGCTGGCTGGCTTTTTGTTTAAGGTCAACATATTTGGTTCCAGATAAAATCTGGGCTCCAGATAAGACCACTGACAATTCTGAAATGGTGAGCAAACAGGTGTGTTACCCACCGAACCCATTGATCTCACTGCTTCTCACAGACCCTGGAGTTTGAGGGTAAGTTTTCTCTTGGGTCTGAGCTTCTACTCTCTTTGCACTTTGAAGATCTGCTCAATTTGGACTGCACTTTTCTTTTGAAGTACTTTTCCTTGTTTGTCTATGAGTACTCCTTTGGCTAACTGTGCCACTCAGTCTCTTCCAGGAACAGACTGTTTCCACCTGAACTGGTTGGTATTTTTCCTGCAGGCTTTTTGGGCCTTTGCTCTAGAGAAAAATCTCGACAATATGGGACCCTAGTTATCTAAATATTTTGAAGGTATCTGCTCCTACAGGGACCCTGGCCAATTTTTTGTACTAAAAACAAGGTTCACCACACACACCCCCAATCTCACTCCCACTCATTGTTAACTAAATGGACTGATCTGAACAAAAATAATTTACAATACCAATGGTCATTACAGGGGACTTTGGAAATCCCCAAACTTACTTTTCTTAAAACCAAATTGGAATACCGGAGCTCTGATATTGGCAAAACTTTGTAGAATATATTATATCAATTGATTTTTTGAGGCTTCCAAATGTTAACAGAAGTTTAAAATTTCCTGTTTGCAAAATAAAATTTTAAGATTTGAGGTAAGCAAAGAATTGTAAAAGGACAAAATGGCTTCCAATGCCTCGTTTTCCTTCCTCCTGTGCCCTCTTCTTCCTCTCCCTTGATGCCTTTGTTTCAGCCCCACCTCCAAAGCCACTTCCTCCTCTGAGCCTATCAGTACTTGTCCTGTTAAAGTTGAGTCATCTGAGAATTCTAATGAACCCCAAGTTTCTTATGTCCCCTGGACTAAGGCCAAATGGCAATCCATTGCTGAAGAATTTCCTAAACTAATTGAGTAACCCCTTAGCTTTGCTGAAGAATTTCACATAATTATTCAAACTTACCAACCTGATTTCTCATATTTAAATCAGTTAGTTCATGCTTGTTGGTCAGGGCCAAGCCAAATATTGAATGAAGCTTGCCCAATGGGAACACACTAAATGGGATTTAAAAACAAAACCCTAGCTTTTGGCAGAGCTAGAACACTCACTGGAGACATCTACTGAGCAATCCAGTAGACTTTACTAAACTTGTTAATTGAAACAAAATCCAGCCTTGTCCATAAAAAGCTGAAGAACCTGTTTGTGGTTATTGTTATTGACATCAGATTGTTTTCAAAGAAAATTCTGGTCTTCTTTCAGATGTTGATTCTACTCATGTAGCTTCTAACTCAATGTTTAATAATAGACTGAGACTTTTTTCTTCCAGTTAAAAGGACCAGAATGGAAAGGGAAATTATAGATTTGGTTAACTGGCCTAAGTGGCTTGCTCACACCCTAAGTGAGTCACCTAAAAGTAAGACAGCTAAAATTCTTAATTTTCAACTCCGGCAAATGGAGATGTCTATGCAAAGCCAAAAGCCTCCCTCCTAGTGTTTGCTATTATTGCAAAGAGCCAGGGCACTGGAAAAGAGATTATCACAGATTTAAGCACTTGAGGTGCCTTTAGCTCTTGTAAGCAGCCTTTCCAATAGCCTCCTAATTTCTAATGATGGCACTCCCAGGGACTACCGGAACTCTTCCCCATCCAATCTCTCAATTTGCTCAGAGAAACCACTCTAGATGGGGAATGAATCTTTCTCTGTCCTTATTGAGCCACACTCTCAGTGCTCAACCCCATGCTATAAAACAGCCCCTGCCTCGGAGTATTAACATTCAAATAGTGAGGATCTCCAAACCTACTCAGCAGGTTCCTGTCTCTGAACCTATTCCTTTTTCTTTTGGCCCTTTGAGAGATACTCACCCTTTTCTCCTTGTTCCTTCACCCCTATTCATGCATTAGGCCTAGTTGTCTAAGAAAAATATCATGCCAGAATTTCTTTCTCCCAAAAGGGGGACATAATTCTAGACTTTGAAAGTAGCCATCAAAGTAGCTAATCAAGTGAATTATTTGCTCCAATTATGATGACACCATAGCTGAATCCAGGAGCAGATTATTTGTCCCTGTTGGATCAAATGCCATTCTCTTCATGGGCAAAATCTTCACCTGATATTGGCAGAATCCACAATGCACCTCCTATCAAGATTCACATCTATCGCTCCAAACCTTTTCCCAGAATCAATCAATACCACACAGGTAAAGAGGTATGAAGTTTACCAGTTGGCCTCAGAAATGAAAAACAAGATTGGAAATCTAATATTTGATTTGATAAAAAAGAGAAAGCTTCAGTTCAGGCCAAATAATAAACCAGGCTACTGGAGACTAAAATTCCCTCTCTTAACTATTAAACCATTGGTCCACTGACAAAATGAGAGCATTCATGAATCAATATTGGTGGGGAAATATTAATAAGGCCACAGAATGCACCTGCCTCACTTGTCTAAAGTACAATCCAGGGAGGCTTGTTTGCATTGCTCCTGGACAAATGGCTTAATGGACTATTCAAGGTCTAATAAATGGATTTCAAACAGCTTCTCCCATCTCATGGATATAAATATGTTTTAGTCATGATCTGCATATTGTCTCACCGGACTGAAACTTTCCTTTGTAGATAGGCTACTGCCTACTCTGTGACTAAAGTCCCTTGTAAAAGATCATCTCTACCTAGAGAATCCCTTTCAAACTGCATATGTTCAGAGAACCAATTTTTCTGGTCAGATACTTTGATGAGTCTATGCTGTTTGGTTGATCTTACAACAACTTTCATTGCTTTTACCATCCACAATCCTCAAGTTTAGTTGAACACACTAATAACATTCTTAGGACTCATTTGTAGAAACCTGTCAGATATCCTGGCCAAAAGTAGTGCCACTAAGACATTTTAAATCTCAGATCTACTCCTTTTGGAATTTATAAACTCTTACCCATTGAGATAATTATAGGACATCCCATGCACTTGGCTCCTGCTTCTTTTGATCCACACTTGATAAAATGAGATATATTCTATACTATAAAGACCTAATTGCTTCTATTAAAAATAACCACGTATTGGTACAGCAATCTTTTCACAGGGTACTCTCAGAAAAACAAAGACCTTAAGCATCATACTTTACAACCTAAATATTTCATCTACTGGAAAAGTCACCTCCAGAGAGACTCTCTTCAACCTTGCTTAAAAGACCTCTATCAGGTGCTGTTAACCAATTGCACAAAAATCCAGTAAGCGGAATCTTGAATTCATGCAACATACCTAAAGAAAGCACCTAACCCTGACTGAACCTGCACACCATCTGGGTACCTGAAATTACAGATTTTTTTGGAATTGAAGCAGTCAACATCTGATAAAACAGTTCTCCCAAGATGCCTGGAGCAGAATATCTTGGGGGAAAATGTACACCTTTTTCTCACTGTTGCTTCTGCTTTCTCTCTCATGGAAAGACAATGTCCTTGTCTATATTTTCCAATTTCTTGCAAAAGGAATTATGGCCATTTAGAAATAGCCCCATCATGATCTCATGGCAAATTAATCTTTTTCTTCCCTTTCCTGAAGCTAAGTTAAAAAACTTAAAATTCACAGAAGTCTTTTTTTTTTCATCAAGACTATTAACTGACTCTGGACTCATCCAAACTTTCAGAGTCTATAAATTTGCAACATATAGGCTGTATTATTGATAAGATATTCCATTCCAGTTTCATTTAAGATAACAATATTGTTTAATTGCTTCCTGTTTTATTCCTGAATTATATTGTCTACTCAAAGCACTTATTAAATTTTTCTGTTCTCAGTGTGTTTTTGCTGTATCATCTATTCTAAGATGCAGACTTAAAATGAGAGATGTCTAAGAGATATATCATATACCCCCTCCTTATTACTTAGATGTGATCACAATAAATTTCCAAATCTTTGCATTTTCTCTCTGATGTGGGACATAATGCCCAGAAAAAGTCCTTCCTGGCATCAAGGGACAAAAGACCACTAAAACCGAAAAACACCTGACTCTTGATAAAAAAAAAAAAAATGTTTTTAGAGAAGATTTTAATCAAAAGGGGGAATGTAAAAAATGAGTAAATGGAAACTTTATTTAAAATAAAGTATGGAGGCCAGAATAGGTAGGTCCATATGAGATGTTGATGGACAAACATAACAGGAAGAACTCTTGTTTGTAACAGCCCTCCCGATTTCCTCTTCCTCTTTGTAAAGAGTTTTCTCTCCTTTTTTTTTTTTTTTTTTTTTTTTTTTTTAGCAAACTTGCATATAGCCCACCATGGATGCATGTTGTGGACTGTAATTCTTTTTTTAAATATATTTTTTTATTGATTTCAGAGAGAGGTAGGGGGAGAGAGATAGAAATATCAATGTTGAGAGAGAATCATCTATCAGCTGCCTCCCACACACTCCCCAATGGGAATCCAGCTGCAACCTGGGCATGTGCCCTTTACTGGGAATCAAACTGTGACCTCCTGTTTCATGGGTTGATGGCTCAACCACTGAGCCACATCAGCTGGGCTGGATTGCAATTCTTTGTTGTTCCTGAATAAACCCATTTTTCTGGAGAAATAACTGGCTGATATTTTGTTTAAGTTAAGTATTTTCTGTTTCTCCCACAATGCCCTATAGTCAAGATTATCTTAACAGATAAATGCATATCCGATCTAAAAAGCTTACAACATAACATATATGCAGTAAAATATGTTTTATATTTTAAAGAAAAATCAACTGCCTTATGTGCACTTCATTCCATGAAATTTATCAAAGCAAAGAAAACTTTTTACATCTAAGATGGGAATAAATGCTGATATGATACCAATTTTAGATTATTTTCATATTATTTCTTAACATTAGAAATTTAAATATTAGAAAATAAGTATTTCTTTCATGAAAGAAGAAACTATTTTTCTACTGTAATTAGTAACAGGAATTTAGACCTTTCACTTGACTTCCAGTTTGAAGATGTTTCTAGGAACAGATTTGTTATTTTTGTAGAAAAAGCTACAAAATTCAGTTCATGAACTGCTGTTCTTTCCACACTATTACACTAGACATGTCTGTTAATCTCTGGAAGGCTTGTCACTCTTATGACTCGTTAGAAACACTTTGTTTGAGGTCAAAGAAAGAGGTTGCATTTTGATGATTTGTTTTGCCTCCTGTGGCTTCCTCTTTTCTCTTAAAATATATTCTTTCCAACAAATCCATTATCAAGAGGGACATTTTCATGATAACACTAAGAATAAAATATCTGGAGATATAATTATTGGATTCGTCATATTTATAAAGACAATAATTATAACTTTGACCTTAATCGTAGACCGTTGGTGGTTTTTTATTCTGCCTTCGTCAATAGGCCCTAAATCCAGGCTTCAATTTCTTTTGCATTAGCTCTGCCTTGAATATAATGATTACCATTTAACTGGGTGGTGACATAATCCTAGTGAAATTTTAATGTGGACATCTTGCATTAACTTTCTTTCCTTTAACAACAACAAAAAAAGAAAAGGTGGCCCCTAAATAAATGAAACTCAATTTCACGGCACATTATCTCCCTCAATTCTTCCCTCACAGCTTTCATTTTCATTAAAATCACAGACAACCATAAATTAATAATTACTTCAGGTTGACTAAATGCAGGCCATACTATTTAGCTCTTGCTTTCCTACAGTGGCCCTTCTTGTTCATGCTGGAAAAATGTTAATTTAGATAATGTGGCTTGCCCCTTGTCTTATAATTCTGTTTTGCAGTTTTACTGATCTATAATGGTCTATTCTTATTAGATAGTATTAACTTTATCTTTTGTTCAATGAAGCTTTACACTTTGCTTGGTGAATAACTACTGCAAAGTATCAATTGAAATGTGTCATTATCTACATATCTATTATATTTCAATACTTCCCAAAATGTGTTCTGTGTTTACCGACTTATTTGTGATTCCATGCATTCAAAAAGTATTGTCCATTAGCTTAAAATGTTCATGAGAGACACTTAAAAGAAGTATTAGAATATACACATAAAATGCTAACCTGTCATAATTATGAGAATTCAAACAAATTATATTAGTTTACATTTCAACAGATTTATACAATATTTGTTTCACTTAAAGAAGTAGTAACTAAAAATTCAATCCAACTGCTTCTCTTGTTTCTCTGATACTTGAAAACTCTGATTAGCCTTAAGACAAGTTATTATATTGTTTACTTAAAACCATACTTCCTTAGGCAGCTTTTAAGATATGCATCTATTTTTATAGAGGTTCCAGAGGGAAAGCAGTTACACAATTGTATGCTAGTACACTGAAAACAATAAAATACAGGATCTGCCAGCTGAAATGGAAGTTAACAGTTTAGTTCTCTGACTATTATTTTTGAGAATGCTTTCACTTTCTTAAGTTTAGGTAAATCTACTGGTTGATCTGAACTAAATAGAATCTCCTCAATACTTTAGAACACATGTTACAATGAATAATGATTTCATGTAAGTTAAATAAGTTTGACAAGTTTAAGTTAGGCTTTGGAAAAATAAAAACTCTTTAATTAAAATATATTTATATTTTTAAATTTATTTCCATCTTTTGTAAAATTAAGTAATTAATTGGTTGAAGATGTGCTGGAAAGATTTTACCTTTAGCTCAAAGTATAAATCATTTACATCATCCAACACAATTGGGCTCTCTATAAAAATCTTTAAATAAGCATTCCTACCTTCTACCCTATGGGGAAAACATTCCTCATTAAAATATTTCTTCTTTCCTTGGAATTACTATAAAACAAGTCTTTATTTATATCATTTAAATAAAAAAAGTACATACTGTGTGATTGGAAGACATCATATTGATTTCTGCTCCGTTATTGAAGAATACAATTTTTAAAAACAAAATACATTATTTTTTTAAAGAAATATTCTCCCACAACTGTTTTGTTGAATAAACTCATTCAATAAGTATATTTTGACTCCATTCAAGTTATAACAATGTTTAAACAGTAGCTTATGTTGACTTCTTTAGTGTTAATCCACATATGAATTGCCATCAAATTATCTAGTAATCTGTACTGATGTTATTAAGTTATAGAAACACATGGCATTTTCATTATTTGATTTCCCAATGAATATTTTCTTAACTAATGATGAAGCATATAAGCCATGTTTACTAATAATTATATCCTGAACACTTCCATGTGTATTGAAGGCATAGTTGTTCTGAACCCCACAACCTAGAGTCTCAGAGGAGGCATTTGAAATCATTCAAACAATACAATAGTTTGAAGTTGACCTGGGAATCTCATTTCCCACTCTACCAAAGCTCAAATCTGTTAGCTACAAATATTACGATACGATTCTGAACATATTAACATCACTCAGTGCTTTAGTCAAAATATAGCTTGCCTAAAAAGACAAATTATTTTTACAGGCATTGTACTTTTAATTCCTATATTCTGAAATTTATTTTTATAGTGGAAGCAATAGAAAAATCTAAATATATTATGGCATTTAAACTATTAATTATTTTATATATTTCAATTTGAAAAGAAAACAAATTAAACATATTAGAGTTCAGTATTAAAGGCAACTAGATTAAGGGAATTGTGTCAGAATATTAACAGATTTTTTTCTTTTTAGTCTCAGGTTAAATACTTATGTGAAATTTTGATTAAGCCTCTTCATTTACATTTTAAATAAGTCCCTTCCCCCAATATAGAAATATCTCATTCTCTAATAATTTTGGGGTCTATTTTGTAGTATTATATGTTTTCATGTTGTAATAATGACATTTTGTAAATCTTAAAAAAAAGCAAGATACATATTTTGCTTGAAATGTATTGTTTATGTGAAACTAAATAAATGTATTTTGTTGTACAGCAGACTTTATATTCCTAACCCAACATGTAGCCTTTCTTGGTATTTTAATAAGCTACCTATATTCTTTAAACCTCAACTATTTATATTAGTAAAGTGAGAGAATGCTTACTTTATAAAGTTATTCTGATAATTAAAGAATAAATTATGTTAAAGTGCTTGGCAGAGTAAGACCTCTAATTAATATTTGTTAGTCCCTTTATTTTACCTTTCAAAATTAACAACTAAATGGAATTTGATATTTTAATTAAGTATAAATAGCAGTTGATTATTTAGAGAAAAAATTATCCCATATAATAAAGAGATAATATGCAAATTGACCATCACTCCAACACACAAGATGGCCGCCCCCATGTGGTAAAAAATGGCCGCCCCCTGTGGGCACAAGATGGCCACCACAAGATGGCCAGCAGGGGAGGGCAGTTGGGGGGGATCGGGCCTGCAGGGAAGGGCAGTTGGGGGGACCAGGCCTTCAGGGAAGGGCAGTTGGGGGGGACCAGGCCAGCAGGGGAAGGAAGTTGGGTGGGACCAGGCCTGCAGGGAAGGGCAGTTGGGGGGGACTAGGCCTGCAGGGGAGGACAGTTGGTGGGGACAAGGCCTGCAGAGAAGGGCAGTTGCGGGGGACCAGGCCTGCAGGGGAGGGAAGTTAGGGGTGACCAGACCAGCAGGCAAGGGCAGTTAGGGGCAATCGGGCCAGCAGGGGAGCAGTTAGGCGTTGATCAGGCTGGCAGGGGAGTGGTTAGGGGGTGATCAGGCTGGCAGGCAGGAGAGAAGTTGGGAGCCAGCATTCCTGGATTGTGAGAGGGATGTCCCAGATTTGAGAGGGTGCAGCTGGGCTGAGGGACACACAACCTCCACCCCCCTCCTGTGCACGAATTTTGTGCACTGGGCCTCTAGTATTTCTATAACATGGATGAGCTCCTTGCATTATATCTCAAAATTGTCATAAGAGAAAAAATGTTATGTTGTAATGTAGAGCTGTAAGAAACAGGGCCTAAGACCGTCAAGCTATGACTAATATTAATGTTAAGCAGTTAAAATCAAGCAGCTATATTAATGTCTATGAAAAGTAACAGTAAGGGTTGAAAGACAGGAGAGTGGTTTGGAAAAGTATTTGATTCCTGGAAATCAAATACTGAGAAGGTCTATATTAGTCTTCAAGCAATAGAGACCAATCTTCCCAGGAGCACGGCTGGAACTCTGCTGCCTATGACCAAGCTGGGAACCATGATAAAAGTTCCCATACCCAAGGATATACTTCCATTAGAGCCATTTGCTTGGAATAGATCACAGAAACCTAGGCCTGGAGGATGGGCAGAATATTAAATATGCACTGAAAAACCTATTTTCAGGACTACCAACAGTCTATTGAGATTAGTTTAAGGGGGTTGAAGTCTTCCACACCAAATCCTGTAGGAAAGTCTTTAAGGAGGAATCTCTGAAAGGTTGGAGACCTCTAGGGGGGCCTTGCCAAAGGCAGCTTATCCTGCATTGACTTTTCCAAACAAGTCTGAGCCCCTGGGTGTTTTACTGGAATCTTTGTGTTTAGTCTTCAGACATCCTTGCTTAAAGGACACTGCAGATGCATGTGTCTTCTCAAGGATACTTACCCTACTGATAGAATATAATAGTTAATTTTAGTTCAAGCTGTTGCTACAATAAAAGCCTAAGGAAGCAGGTGAACATAGCTGTCTGGTTCCTTTAGCCAGGCAGTCCCTTAGCCCTCTCTTTCACAGAAATGTGTGTCAGAGTAATCATTCATCCATTGCTCAGGGTCTGCTGGTCAGCCCCAGCAAAATCCCACAAAATAAGAGAAAATATATATTAAAAAATAGTAAATTCATACTGATTCTGAAGACTTAGTGCATTTTGAGTGGTCCATAAATAGGGAAAAATTGTGAAGGTTAGAAAATATATGAGTCCAAATATATAGAAAAACAGACCTAGAGAATACTTGAAAACTAAACACTCGTACACTACCATATGACAGGTGGAAACACTGGAGGAGGACCTGGTCTTGAGTCAATTGTTGATGTTACTAGCTCTTGAGGATGAGAAATCAGGGAGGTGTCTTTGGAGCAGCTGGGTGAGACAGATTCTTCTTTCCCTGATTGTCCTCAGCATTAGTAAGAGTGATATTTATAGACAAATTATAACAGTGGATCTAATGCTTGGGGGAAAATGTTGGTATGTGCCTTAGGTAACCAATAATCACCAGAAAAGATGGTCCATACATCCGCATTAGAGACTATTGGCACATATTAAGAATTCCAAATTTTTCAGAAAAATTAACTGACAACAATAATAGTTAACAAATATCAAAAACTTAGATGTCAGGTATTATACTATGTACTTTGTATGCATTACTGACTTAATCTCTATAATAATTACTGACAAATATTGGTAGTTTCACTTTAATTTATTTTAACTGGTGAATAATTTTCTGCTTGAAAGACTATATATTAACCCTCAGGTCATACAGCTAAGAAGTAAGAGAACTAACTGGGATTTGATCCTAAAGAATATGACCCCAGAGTGGCTCTTAGAAGCCATCTTGATGGTATGTCAGAATTCTGTGTCATTTCAGAATGATTCTGAAAGACAAGGGGATGGAAATTATAATAAACTATTTAATATTTACCACATAAAATTTCCAAAAGAACTCTTAGCATTTTATCCAGCAATCACACTCCTTTGTATTTATCCAAAGGGGTTGAAAACTTATGTCCACACAGAAACCTGCACACAGCTGATTACAGCAGCTTTATTTTTTAATAATTGTCAAGATTTGGAAGCAACCAAGAGATATTTCAGTAGTGAATGGATAAATAAACTGTGGTTCATCAAAACAATGGGATATGACTCAGTGCTAAAAAGAAATGAGCTACCGATCCATCTATATATATAAAAACCTAAGCAACCGAACCACTGAACAACCAGAACGACCGGTCTACCAGTTGCTATGATGCACACTGACCACCAGGGGCCAGACGCTCAATGCAGGAGCTGCCCCCTGGTGGTCACTGTGCTCCCACAGCTAACCTCTGCAGCCAGGCAACCTCTCACAGCCCCTGCCCCCAGCTGACCAACCTCCCGTGGCCCCTCCCCCCAGCAGTTGTCCAACCTCCCACAGCCCCTCCCCACAGCCGGCTGGCCTGATCAGCAGGTGGCCAACCTCTCGCAGCCCCAATCATCCCAATCACTGGCCAGGCCAAGGTACCCCAACCATGTACAAATTTGTGCACCAGGCCTCTAGTAAAAATATAAGAAGGAACCTTAAATTCATATTAATATGGTAAAAAAAAAAAGTCTGGAAAGTCAAAATACTGCATGATTCTAATATATAACATTCTATAAAAGACAAAATTATGGAGATAATGAAAAGATCAATAGTTGCCAAGGGTTGGGGTGAGTGGTGGGGAAGAATGAATATGTGAAGCAAAGAAGAATTTTAAGCTGTGAACATACACAATATGATACTATAACTATAGCTACACGTGATTATACATTTGTGCAAACCCATAGAATGAATGTATAACATCAAAAGATAACCATAAGGTAAATCATGAAATTTAGGTTGTTATAATGGGTCAATGTAGATTCATCACTTATAACATCTGTGCCACTGTGGGAGGAGATATTTGATATTTCTTTTAATTTTTAAAGGTATTTATTTATTTTGAGGGGGAGAGAGAGAGAAAAAGAGAAAGATTGCTTTGTTGCTCTACCAACCCATGCATCCATTGGGTGGTTCTTGCATTTGCCCTGACCAGAGATCAAACCCACAACCCTGGTGTATCAGGATAATGCTCTAATGAACTGAGCTAACTGGCCAAGTCCAAATGATAGGTGACATTGATTATAGGAGAAACTATGCATGCATGAGGGCAGGAGCTATATGGAAATCTCTGTACTTTCTGCTAAATTTTGCAATGAACTTAAAACTGATTTTAAAACATCTTTTGAATTAAATAAAAAATTTAAAGTTCCAAAAAGAAATAAAAGATAGAGTAGAAATAATCATCAAGGAAATAAGAGAAGAAAATAGTTGATTAGGTGATGGGCACACAGTGGAATACACAGATCTTGTAACTTAGAAACCCACATCTGAAACCTATATGATCATATTAACCAATGTCACCCCAATAAATTGAATTAAAAGGGGAAAGAAAAGAAAATAGTTGAGAGCTGAAAACAAAAATCTTCAGATTTAAGGATGCACTAAATATTATAAAGGCACACAACTAGACAAATCATGATGTTCCAGCATCACATGGATAAGTAAAATATCCTAAAAGGTTGTAGAGTGAAAAGGGGTGCTTTTCTAAAATTCAGGATTCTAAGAAAATATTTAACAATTTTTAAAATATATATGCCTTTAAACTTCTGTCAACAGTTACTTAAACTGTAATTTATATGTCAAAAAAAACAAAGTAAAGTTGAAAAAATATTGAAGGATAATATTCTATACAATACCGTTTAAACATGGTTATAATTCTGTCACTAACTCTCAAGATGAGTGGTGCTTGAGGCACGATATGTGTAAAAGGTCTGGGAAGAAGGATAATAACAAAGTTTTTGTCTTATTCAGAAGAAAAATATAGATATTCATTACTGATAGATTGATCAGAAAATAATGTGTGTTGGCCCTGGCTGGGGAGTTCAGTTGATAAGAGCATCACACCATTATACCAAGGTTAGGGTTCAATCCCCTATCAGGGCACATACAAGAGTCAGCCAATGAATGTATAAGTTGAACAATAAATCAATGTTTCTTTCTCCCTTCCCCTCTCTCTCACTAAAATAATTAATAAATTTTTTAAAATAATAATAATTGTGTGTTAAATGAAGATAATAACAAGAACTAGAAAATATATATCTTCTCAAAGATATATCCTATATAATACAAAGGTAATATGCAAATCAACTGAACAGCAGAACGACCAGTCACTATGACGTGTGCACTGACCACCGGGGGGGGGGAGGGGGAGGGCGGACAGACACTCAATGCAGGAGCTGCCCCTTGGTGGTCAGTGTGCTCTCACAGTGGGAGCAGTGCTCAGCCAGAAGCCGGGCTCACAACTAGAGATCACAGCAGTGGTGGTGGGAGTCTTTTCCACTTCTGTGGCAGTGCAAAGGATGTCCGACTGCTGGACTATGAGAGGGCACAGACCGGGCTGAGGAATCCCCCTCCCGCAAATGCTCAAATTTCGTGCACCGGGCCTCTAGTAAATAAATGAATAAATAAATAAAGTGATGAAAATAGAAAACCCTATAACAAAATATGCAGAAATTATAGTATAGCATGTTAATAAACCCAAATTTATGGGTAGTCCTAACAAATAAGATTGGGTCAATTTCTTTACTAAAAGGCACATTGTTAAAGGAAAACATATGATCAGAGAAAACGAAAATCTATATTTAGAAAATAAAAAGAAAGAAAAATTACACTCAATATCTCAACATTTTGATATAATTGATTTGAAATATACATATATATATATATATACACATACATACCAAGAAATTTTTATAAAATAAATAATTTTAGCACTAGTAATATCAGGTAAAATAGGATTCAAGTCAAAATTGGAAGGATTGGGCTTTGATATTTCGCTAAAATGTATTGTTCATGAATATATATTTTGAAATATAAAAGAGAAATAAATGAGAAAGAGACAAATGACAAATGCAGAATATTTATATAGTAAAAAATTTAATAAATTTGTCTCTGTGAGTGACACCAAATAGGCAAAAACTATGATTAAACCTAGTAGAGATCTTAAGATATTAATAACAAAAATGTGTTGAACTAGTATATCCATTGACTATCTTGAGTGCATCAAAAGAAAAGGCATTCATTCATAACAGATGAAATTATCACAAAAATTGAACTATGAGTCCAAAAGTAAAATAAAATAATTTTAAAAGCATAATGTATAGGCTGTACATCAGATGACAATGTAAGCAAATTAAACAAGCCTGGCTGGTGTGGCTCAGTGATTGAGCATAGACCTATGAACCAGGAGGTCATGGTTGGATTCCCAGTCAGGGCACATGCCTGGGTTGCAGGCTCAATCCCCAGTGGGGGGTGTGTAGGAGGCAGCCAATCAATGATTTTCTCTCATCATTGATGTTTCTATCTCTCTATCCTTCTTCTTTCCTCTCTGAAATCAATAAAAATACATTTTTAAAAAAGAAAATTAAACAAGAGTAAAGAAGAATAACATTTCTTTATTCCCCAATCCACTCATATTGACAACATTGTTTTTTAATGAATCATTAAATATTAGAATAAATAATGAAACAAAACCTAATTTTTAATTTTTTAAGTGTATGATACTAATGGTATTTCCTATAAAAATACCTGCATGATGTAGCCAAAATATTGTTTATAATATGATAAGATGCAAATGTATTAATTCTAAATGAATATGCACTAAAATTAAAGGATTCTACCTACATATAAAAAATGTAGAAGTATAAAAAGAAGTAAAAACAAATTTAAAAAATTGAAAGAAAAACTAACGGAGCAGGAAATAATAAGGAAGCAGATTTTATGGATATAACCAAAAGTTGGTTCTTTGAAGAAAATCAGAAAAATAGATAAACTTTTGCAAACCTGAGTAAAGAAAAATTGCAACAAGAAAAAAGATAGCATAAAAATTAGAAAAGATGTGTAACAGAGGTTAAACCATTAAGATAATATAATGTCATGTGAAATATTGAAATATCTAAATAAAAATTACTAAGTAAGAAAATTTCAAACAGCACTCATCAGGAATAAAGAATTAATCCAAGGAATTACCATAGGCAGATGAATTAGTGAACACTGCTCTAAGCAAATATTCGTTAAATATTTATTCAAATTTAATTATCAGGGCAAGTGAAAAATTATTTAATATTTACCACACACTAGTCATTATCCTAATCACCTTATGTGAATAATATAATTTTTTAAAAATTTCTTTATTGATTAAGGTATTACATATATGTCCTCATCCCCCCATTACCTTCCCAACAACCCCCCCCCACACACACACACACACACACATGCCCTCACCCCCTGTTGTCTGTGTCCATTGGTTAGGCTTATATGCATGCATACAAGTCCTTTGGTTGATCTCTTCCCTTTACCCCCGCCCTCCCCTACCTTCCCTCTGAGGTTTGACAGTCTGATCGATGATTCTTTGTCTCTGGATCTGTTTTTGTTCATCAGTTTATGTTGTTCATTATTTCCCATTGATGAGTGAGATCATGTGATATTTATCTTTCTCTGACTTATTTCACTTAGCATAATGTTCTCCAGTTCCATCCATGCTGTTGCAATATAATTTAACCCTCCCAAAAATCCTATTGGGCATGTAAAATATATCTATCACAACATAATGAGGATGAGTGCCCAAGCCAAGATTCAAATCTAAACTGTCTGGATCCAGAGCCCAGAATAGCCTCCATGTTATTCTGCCTTCTGTTAATAAATGCAGAAGCCTACTTTTTTAGGTGTGTGACTCATACCCAAGAACCCAATAGTCTTTTTCTTTAGGCCTGACCAAAAGCAAACTTCATCTATCGTCAGGCCATAAGTGAGCTCTTTAATATTTACTGAATTCTCTTAGCATGAGAATTCAGTTTATGATGTAGTGTACATAGCATTAAGCACTTCTTCTGGGGTTATAGTTCTGAAGTCTCTTGACCCTCTTTTTCTCTTTAGCCCCTCACCTTCCAAAGAAGCTCCCTTATCCTCTCATTGAATCTTTAAATGTTTGCTTGAATCCTATGTTTAACAAATAGCATTATAGTTTTTTTCAACATTTATCTCAATACATAGATACCCCAATCTACTCATTAATATTTTTTTAAAGCATGACAACGGTCATCCCACCAAGGATAAAAAGATTGCTTGTTATAGGAAACACAATTATCTCTTAGGAAGATTCACACTCTCTGAAGGCATTTTGAACGACATGAAAAAATTAAAACTAAGATATTATTACATGCACTGATTAGGTATATAATAAATTTAAATTATATCAGTTGGATAAGCAGTCAGTCTTGGAAAAAGGAGCCCACAGGACCATATCTATATATATTTTATTATTGTTTTTTTTAATCCTCACCTGGGGATATTTTTCCATTGATTTTTAGAGAGAGTGGAAGACAGAGGGAAAGACAGAGAAAAATATTCATGTGAGAAAAACACATGGATTGGTTGCCTCCTGAAGGAGCCCCAACCAGGGCCCAGGGAGGAGCCTGCAACCAAGATATATGCCCTTGACCAGAATTGAACCCCGGACCCTTTGGTCCTCAGGCCAATGCTCTATCCACTGAGCCAAACTGCCTAGGGCTATTTTTACTTTAGTAGTACATGACCTTGGAGAGATTACACCCCACTTGGATAACTCTTGTACTTGACTTTTAATCTTTCTCTTCCTCTTGTCACTTTTGCTTATCAAGGTAAGAGTAAAAAAAGGACTTACAAACAAGGTTGACCAAAAACATACAACTATGAACATTTGTAAAATAAAAGATTGTATTAAAATAAGTGATTTTCCATAACCAAGACACAGCATAAAATAAAAATTAAAGTACAAGATCTAAATGCAGGCTGCTTTATATGAATCTTAGCTCAGCCTTTCATTGGCTGTGTGACCCGAGGGTAGTTCATTGGCTCATCAGAGATCCAGGTTTCTCCTCTATAAATGGATAACAATAGAGGAATGTTGTTGAGATTAAACTAAATAATATGTAATAACATGTAAGCATAAAAAAGGAAGTTACATAAATATTTTCTTGCTTTTCGAATCTTGCTTCTATCCTATCTAATAAAAGAGTGATATGCAAATTGATCGTCACTCCAACACACAAGATGGCTGCCTCATGTGGTCAAAGATGGCTGCCCCCATGTGGACACAAGATGGCCACCACAAGATGGCCAGCAAAGGAGGGTAGTTGGGAGGGACCAGGCTTGCAAGGGAGGGCAGTTGTGGGTGATCAAGCCTGCAGGGGAGGTCAGTTAGGGGTGACCAGGCTGGCAGAGGAGGGAAGTTGGGGGCAACCGGGCCTACAGGGAATGGCAGTTGGGGGGAACCCAGGCCTGCAGGGGAGAGCAGTTGCGGGGGACCAGGCCTGCAGGTGAGGGCAGTTAGGGGTGACCAGGCCAACAGGGGAGGGCAGTTAGGGGTGACCAGGCTGGCAAGGGAGGGCAGTTGGGGGTGACCAGTCCTGCAGGGGAGCAGTTAGGCATCAATCAGGCTGGCAGGAGAGTGGTTAGGGCGTGATCAGCCTGGCAGGCAGAAGTAGATAGGGGCAATCAGGAAGGCAGGCAGGTGAGCAGGTGGGAGTCAACAGTCCTGGTTTGTGAGAGGGATATCCAACTGCCCATTTAGGCCCGATCCAAACTGCATGGGGCCTAAACGAGCAGTCGGACATCCCTCGAGCAGTCCCAGATTGGAGAGGATGCAGGCTGGGCTAAGGGACACCCCCCCCCCCCCCCCGGGGAAGAATTTCATGCACTGGGCCTCTAGTGCATTAATATATAAAAATACATTTTTTAATTTTTTGGTCAAAATGTTTGTTTTCTGGAATCTTACATTTATGTTGCTTTAAAATATTTTTCCTTGTTTCCTCTGCACTTGATTCATAAGGGATTCCATCTACTCTGAAAGTTTCTATGAAAATGTATCTGCAGATGTCCCCCACATTGAAGTACTTTGCCTCTGACGAAATGTTCAGCCCAACCTCCCACGAAATCTCCATGTTTTAACAGACAAATGTACACACATACTCCATCACATCTCACACTGAATGTGCCTAAGACTGAAAATATTATCTTCTCAAAATTACTTACCTTGTTTCCCCTCAAGGATACTTCTGCTTTCTCAACTACAACAGCCCATACTTTATTATTAAATGAATGTCTACCTCTCTCCCCTCTATAAGATATACTCAAATTTTAAAATCCCATAAAATCTATCTCCCCTAAAATTCCTCACATTTGTCTACTTATTGGTATCCTCTTGCCTAAACTCTTACAATAGTTTTCTATCCAGACTCATTTCCTCCAGTTTCTTTGTTTTCGATGTTATATCCTACCTCAGGAATTAGGATATATCTTGATAAACCATGACATCATTCTTCCTCTCAATGAATTACAGTGGACATCAACTACTTAGTGAGTGGCAAGAAAACTCCTCAACTTAAATTTGTCTTTTTTCATGCCTTCCACATCACTGCTCCATTGTGGACACCTTACAATTCCAGTGCTTATAGTTCCTTGAACAAATCTTTATCTTTTCAACTTTTAGATTCTAGCTTATTTTCAACTTTCAGAATGCAGTGTCCTCTCTTGCACTCTAGAGAAATCCTACAATCTCAAGTGCCATAACTTCCAGGAACTATTTGTGTCCCTAAAATATTGTTTGAGGCTTCATAGTGTTTCATAGGCATCAAACAGAAATTTGAATACTAAATCTATTTGGAAAACTATTAAACCATTTAAATCATTACCTTTGTTAGTATTGTGGAGAAAATACAAGTTTACTTCATATAAAATAGCATAAAAACTTTAAAATGTAGAAAACAGGATCAGGCAGTTAGAAAGTTCCCAATAAATATTCAATTTCTTATACAGCCATTGGTGAAAAAATTACTCTTTTAATTTTTAATGTATTTATATAAAATATAACTGTATTAAGCATAAGGATTGTAATTTTGATATTCTTGTATATTTCTTGTATATTTGTTGTCTCTGTGCAGGTCCTTACACAAAGTCAGCATTTAATACAGTTACATTAAATTTCTTTACTTAATAATCATTATAATACTTAATATTATAATTTAGATGATTTCTTAAACAGTCTGTATTTTTCACTAGAGTTTATTGAACTTAGTTTGAACTCTGATTTGATCCGTATCAATGACATGAGAGGATAGGAATGCCTGACCTGTAAGTTCTGAGGTTAACCTTGTACATGAGAACTACTGTTCATGAAAAAGTGCATGATTTTTCTTGAAAACAATTCCAGGAAATATACTGTTATATAGATTGGGTTATATCCATCTAGAATAGTATTGAATGTCTGCTATATCCATTGCTTTGTCCAAATTTAGATTATGAGTAATAGAGTCATACAAAGTTTACTAACAGGAAAAAGTAATTGTTTAGACAATGTTCCTCTTCATTGTATCAAAATATTTTATGCATAGTTACCATGGAGATGGAATAAAGAAAGGTGAGTTTTTAAAGCATCCTTCAAAATATTATAATACATAATAAAAATATTACAAAAGGACTTTAATTTACTATTAAAATATTTTAGGTGGTATACATTATATTATTCTACTTTTCTTTTGTCTGTTTTGGGTGGTGCTACTTTTTGAACTATGAAGCAAACATATTTTAAGGAAATATTGAGGCTACATTAGTTTGAAATAAGTGCAAGAATGGCCAGGTTGGATAAATGTTTTAGTAAATGGCAAAACCATTTAATGTGCTTTTATTACTGCTGTGTTTTTTCTATGAAGTTATGAAGTTCCTTTTAATTTTCTAGAGGATAAACATTGAGAACTCAAAGTTGGAGAAACATATTACTCATATCAACTCAGCATTGAAAGAGTAAGGAAAAATGTAAGATGTAGGCACAATGCCGCCATTTTATTAATCACAAATAGAAACTCTAGTAACTGCCTCTTTCACACACTGTCCCTGAAAAATGGGTAAGTGAAATGTATATTAGGTCTAAAGTAAATGAAATCTACATTAAGTTTCTCTATAATTTTCCCTACTATCCAAAATATTTCAAATTCCTCTTTTGTCACTAAAGTCCAGAAAAATATACTTCACAAACTATATATAAACCTAAATGTAGTATTATGAATGAATCATTAATGATAAAATATTAAGAATTTGTAAAAGATTTCCAATGATGGCTAAGATGAAAAGCTTATTACAGCCTATCTTTCCCTGTGATTGTAACAAAAACTATGGGCAGATTGCAAAGAATGACAACATTCACTCCGGAAAGTAAATGATAGCAGATGAATAGGAAGGTAAGTCAAACCTGAGGAAATAAAAGGCCATGACTTCACTATTGTTTTTTCCTCCCTCCTTTATCTCCTGGCTTTTACCTGAGAGTTCAAGTAGAGGTGGACAATGAAAATTAAAAGGAAAATTCTGTTTTCCAAGGCACAAGACAAGACAAAAAGACCTCCGCTAACTGGCGAGTAGACTGGGTGGAGAAACTTTATTTATTTTTTTCCCTTTTCTACTTCACCCTGCTCTGAGGGAGCCCTAGTGGTGAAGCTGTTCTGATGCCTTGACAAGGTTTCTAAAACCTCAGGAATGAAACATCCCTGTTTTCAGAAGAATCAAGAAAGGGACTCCAATGGTCCAAAAGTGTGAGGAAGATCACCATTATTTTTTCTCTCTCAGCTTTGCCTGAGAATGGCCACAGTAACGGGAAACTGCACACCAGCACAAAGATAAACCCTGGCTTACAAGTCAGAAAACTGGGAAAGGGCCCCCAGGGAACCAAAGAATGGCTGAGAAATGGGGGAGCTGGAAGAGGAAAAAGGGGATGCCCAAATACTGTATTTGAACTTATAAAAACCCAGGCTCATCCCAGTCTGTTCACTAACAGAAGAGACATCAATAAGCATGATAAAAGCTTTGAGAACGGAATTATTGTTTACACCAGTACCTAAGTCCTAGACAAATCCTTGAGTGAAGCGGCACAAAGAAATTCAAAAGCACAGTACAGACTTTGAAACCTGAACTGACTTTAGAGGCACCGCACACAGAAGGCAAATCAGAACGCTTGATCTGAACCTAACCATGCCAATTGTCTGCTAAAACAAACAGTAAAAAAAAAAAAAAAAAAATGTACAGCAAATCTTCAAAGAATTTTAAGAGGACTCAGATTTTTTTATAATGTAATGTTCAAAATGTCCAGGATATAATCCAAAATCATTGTACATGGAAAGAATTGGGAAAATCTGGCCAACGCTATGGGAAAAAAATAATAAAAACGCCAATCCCAAGATGACTCAGATGTTGAAATTATCAGGCAAAGACTTAAAGCAGTTTAACATCATGATTCATGAGCTTAAGTTCATCAATCTCAATATGAATAGAAAGACAGACATTTTCAGCAGAGAAAGAGAAACTATATTATAGAATCATGTGACAAATGGAAATGTGATAACTGACAAATACAATATATGAGATAAAAGGTCAATACTAGACCTGGGAATGAAATAGGAAAAACTCGGTGAATTTAAAGATAAAGCAGTAGACATTTTGCAATCTTAACAATAGAAGGAAAAAAAAAAGATTGAATAAAAAGTAAGCAGGGTCAGGCACCTGAGGGACAATATCAGAAAGTCTAATAATTATTTAGTTATCACTTCGGAAAAAGAAGCGAAAGTAATTGGTACAGAATGAGAAAATATTGAAAGAAATAATGGTCTGAAAACTGTCTTCCAAAAATTTAACAGTTTGATCCTTCTTTTCATTTCAGGAAAAAGTCTCACCCCAAGTCAAGAATTTTATTAGTAATGGAACTCAAATATTGTATCTGGAGAAAATGAAGACAACCTTTCTCAGCTTCAATTGCAGCAGATGTGGCTATGTGACCATGTGCTGGCCAATGGGGTGTAAATAGACAGGATCTGAGTTACTTCTAGGTAATGTCCTTGCAATGAAATAGTACGTGTTTCCTTCTTCCTTTTCTGTCTGCCTGCTATGAGAACCTTTTAATCTAATATTGAATGTTAGTTGCCATGAGGATTAAAATAATATCCTAGAGGGTGGAGGGATGAAGAAGAGCCAAAAGAGAGAAGAAAAAATGAACCTCAACAACATGGACAGCTGGTTTGAGGGCTGATACATAATAGAGAAAAATTGTTTGACCTATTATCATTTAGTTGGGACTTTGTTATAGGAACTATACATTTATCCTAATATAGGATCCTAGCTCAATTACAACTCAGACATTCCTTCAGAACACTATCAAAAATAGCCTCTACTAAATACTTCCTATCACCTGATTTTGTTTTACCGATTACCAACTCAATTATTTTTAATGTATTTATCTGTAGATTATTTTATATGTATAGTACTTGGATTTTCCCAGCATGGATATATGAATTTCTTTTACTAAGTTAAAATTATTGAACACTAACTAAATCAGTATTATTTTAAGGTTTTGCTTCTATGGAATTAATTTCATGGGTTTTTATAATATCAAATCCAAAGAAAGAATGGAGAATATCTGAAATTAAATATTATTCAGTAATTTTATTAATTACTTAATACAGTTTAAAACTTAAAATACAATGCTTAATTTAAACATTGAAATTTGTCAAAAATAAGCACGAGCTAAAGACAAAAAGGCACAATACTTAACACTGAAAAGAGTGAGCTAAGTATTTGCATTTGCCATTTCTACAAAGCATAATGGACAACAGCTCATACTGTATTTAGTTCTCCAAAAGAGGGAAGAAAATCAGCATCACTAAGTGAGAGGTAGGAGAAATTCCAAAATTATTGACAGAAAATATAAGCAGTTTAGTCCATGTCTTTCCCAAACTTAAAAAATCTCTATATATAAAAGCCCAGCTACCTTTACAGCGAATGACCAGAACGACCAGTTGCTATGATGCTCACTGACCACCAGGGGGCAAACGCTCAATGCAGGAGCTCCCCCCTGGTGGTCAGTGTGCTCAGCCAGAAGCCAGGCTCAAGGCTGGCAAGCACAGTGGTGGTGACGGGAGCTTCTCCCGCCTCTGCGGCAGCACTAAGGAATGGCAAGCCAAGTGGTAAGGAGTGAGCAGGTGAGTGGTTAGGAGTGAATAGGTGGACAGTTAGGAGCAAGCGGTCCTGGATTGAGAGAGGGCACAGGCCGGGCTGAGGGACACCCCCCATGCCCGAATTTCATGCATTGGGCCTCTAGTATAAATATAAGAACTGTATTTTATGAAATAGTAAGTTAATAAAATTATTATAATCTGATATGTTAATAATTTGAAGAGTCATTGTGCATGTGAACATTGATTGAGCTACTGCTTTTTTTTTGTACTTTATTTCAATTTCTTTCTACCTTTTAAATTTTATTTAAAATTTAAAATGTAATTAGGACAATGATTTTAACTGTTTCTTTTTGTTATTACTGAAGCTTTTTTATTTGCTTTATTTTTGTCTGCTTGTTTTTAGACCAGTGTACCAGAATAAATAGTGTTAGTGAAACTATCCATTGGTTTGCCTGAATTAGCAGCTTTACATGATAAATTACTTTGCTAACTGTAAACCCATTTCTTTATCTACTACTTGCAATAGTATAGAGAAATGCAACTCAGTTGGATAAATCACATTTTATATTTAGCCTTGAATTCTTCATGTCCAAAATTATCCTTTAAAGCTTAGTATTTAATTACTATTAGTAACAAATAATGAATCATCTTACACAAAAATATAACACCAATACATTGAGATAATTTAGTACTAATAAAATGACGGTATTCCCTAATGAGTAACTTTATGAGAAAATTCTTATAGGTAGGAGGAAGAGGCTAGAAGTGAGAAATAAGTAGTTGTTCCTATTATGACTTCATTTGGCTGCATAAAATGAAACACACCAGATCATGTTAGACAAACAAATAGTGTTAGCTATTTCTCACGTCAAGAAGTCCAGAAGTCAATGTCCAAGAATGTCTAATTAATTTAATTGTGTAAAACTATATCTATACTTCCATCTTTCTGCTTCACTTCTCTTGGCTTGTGATATTTATTCTTAAGTTTGTTTCCTCAAGCTTAAGCCACTGTAAAAATATGAGAGCTCAGTATTTGCAACATCATGATAGTATTTAAGCAAGTAGAGAAGGGAAGCATGCAAGAAAGAGGGGGCAACATTTTTTTCTAGAAATGTATCAGATAACCAATTCTGTCTTTAAGGAAAGCTGGGAAATGTAATTATTTGGCTGCTTTCATTGCAAATAAAACAACTTTAGATTTTATTTTTAAAGAGGAAAATTGAAATTAAAATTGCATATTATCTAGTTAACTATATCATGACTATATTTTTCCAAATGTCTTCACCCTGCAGAAAATAAGCCTGTGGGAAGTAAATTGATTTGGGAAACAAACTCATCCACTTACAAAGCCCTCTCCTCAGAAACATGATATTGAAAGTTAAAAACAGATATTCTAGTACCTCATTCTATTCCCAAGGTTCGCTGATCAGGGATTGAACTGTGACCTCCCGGTTCCTGGGTCCTCACTCAACCCCTGAGCCACACCAGTTGGGCTCCCTTTATTCTTAAAATTTTCAAATAGTATGTGTTTCTGTTCTTTAATTTTTTAATGAGATTAATCTACAAAAATGTTTGGTTCTAGTGCATTTTTGTAGTTAGCTACTCTAAAACTCATCTTTTTCCTCTTGAATAATCAATTTGCTCATTTTTTAAAAATCTTTTTTGAATCAAATTCAAAATTTATAGGTTTCAAAACTAATCATGCATTTCATAGAACTATTTATTTATTTAGTATTTTTATTGATTTCAAAGAGGATGATAGAGGGAGAGATAGAAACATCAATGATGAGAGAGAATCACTGATTGGCTGCCTCCTGCATGCCCCCTACTGGGGATCCAGCCCACAACCCAGGCATGTGCCCTTGACCAGAATCAAACCCAGGACCCTTCAGTACACAGACTGACACTCTATCCACTGAGCCAAACCAGCTAGGGCAGAACTTTTTATATTTACTCGCTTGGACTTAAGTAAAATGATCTCTTAAATTTAGTAACAACTACTTTTTAAAAATATCTGTCAAGAAACTATTACATGATATCTTTACTATTAGTTGTTTCTTTTGTTTTTCTAAAATGAAGACTTATTAATATATTATTAAAAAAACACTGTACTCATTAGAAGCAGTTGTTTCATTCCTTATACTCTTACTAGAGGGGGGAGTCCCCTCAGCCCAGCCTGCACCCTTTCCAATCTGGGACCCCTCAGGGGGTGTTCGACTGCCAATATAGGCCTGATCCCAGGGATCGGTCTGAAATCAGCAGTTGGACATCCTTCTCACAATCTGGGACTGCTGGCTCCTAACCACTCACCTGCCTGACTGCCTGATCACCCCTAATGGCCTCTGTCTGCCTGCCTGGTCACCCCTAACTGCCCCCTGCCAACCTGATCACCTCTAACTGCCTCTGCCTGCCCCTAACTGCTGATCTGGTCACCCCTAACCACCTCTGCCTGCCAGCCTGATTGCCCCTAACTGCACCCCCTGCCTGCCTAGTCATCCCAACTGCCCCCCACTGCTGGCCTGGTCACTCCTAACTATCCCCCCACTGGTATGGTTGCCCCTAACTGCCCCCCCACCAGTCTGTTCGCCCCCAACTCTCCCCCACCTTCCTGGTCACCCCTCACTGCCCCCCCTGCCAGCCTGGTCGCCCCACTCAGCCTGTTCAGCAGTTCAGTTGTTGCATGTGGGCATCCCAACCAATTTGCATATTACCCTTTTATTAGTATAGATTGTTAGGTAGGATAGATAGCTGCTAGAGCAGGAGGAGGGGAAGGCAGGGAAAGGGGAGTTTATCTCACTCACTGAACAAAGAAGTCAGCAGTCCTGGCACTTGTCAAGATAAAATCTCCAGATATTCTCATAAATTCTGGGAAAAACCACAACAATGTAAAATGGGTACCTTGAAATCTAGTCTGTTACCCAAGATATCAGGCAGGGGAACCTTGAAATCTATAGGGGGAAAAGGATAAAACCCTTGAATCTTCACTATGTGGGGCATTCAGGCTAGCTGAGTTGGTTTTATGCCAAGTATGTCCTTAATAAATTCATTTGCTTTGCTTTAACACTCCTTTCTGTCACTCATCTATATTCTCTCTCAGAAACATGACAAGAGCCGAGGAGGGGAGAGCCCCCTCTGACTCAGGCAGTTCTCTGGTAACAAATCATAATGAGGAAAATTTGAAAAACTGAATGTATATGTGATTTATTAAGAATTATATAACTGGCCCTAGCGCATTTGGCTTACTGGACAGAGCAACAGCCTGTGGACTGAAGGGTCTCGGGTTTGATTCTGATCAAGGGCACATGCCTGGGTTGCAGGCTCAGTCCCCAGTAGGGGGCCTGCAGGAGGCAGCCAATCAATGATTCTCTCTCATCATTGATATTTCTATCTCTCTCTCCCTCTCCCTTCCTCTCTGAAATCAATAAAAAAATATTTTTAAAAGAATTATATAACTGCCTATGAATATCCTTCAATCTTTGTCCAGAGTTTTCTTCTACAGAACAAATACAGTTAGACCTACCACAAGAGTTATGTCTTAGAAAAATATATTGGATTTTTACTCTAGCACTTAGTAACTGTGACCTTGGGCAAATTACCTAATCTCTATGTCCCTCATTTGTTTTCACCTTTAAAACAAGATAACAATGTACTGCCTACTTTATAGTATTGTTGACAGTATTTGGTAAATGATCTATGCAAAAAAGTTTTTTTTCTGAAAAAATAAAGGTGAACCAAACACTTATGCTTTAAGAACTACTCTATATTTCATATAACTTATTTTTTTTTTTTTATGTTTAAGCTTTCCTATCCTTGAGTTAATTTTTATAGCAAAATCCACATTTGGATTTAAAGAAAACTTTAAATAATATTTTTTGGTATCTAATCTGAAATAAAACAGTGTAAGATATACAGACATATGTTATATTTATATTGCTTCATATAATTTAATCTAATACTTCATTATTGAAATCAGGCCTATCATTTGAGATTGTTTGTCCAGTATCCTCTGAATATCCCCTGAATATGAATATTGAGTTTTTCTCATCTTTTTAAAGGCTCTGTTTAAAAAATAATAATAATAGCTCTCTGGTCTTTTTTTGGTATCCTTTTCTTTGAACAAACACTTTATCTTTGTTCCAGTCCAGTGTTCATTACCACATCAATAAGCCTGTTTGGTTTACTTTCCATCTTAATGTGACTAATGGACCACTGTTTATATATTGTTCTGCTGCTTTTACTAACTATTCTGCTTGCCAATTGTGCTCTGTTTGAAGTATACATATCCTCCATCTGCTGTAACATTTTGTATCCACGTCCCAGCTGCATTAATTCTAGTAATTGCATAAATTTATTGAACTTTATTACCCAGGATTGATCCTATGTGTTAGGGAAACCTCAACTACTTACAAACAAAATTGTTCTAGATTCAATATTTTGTTTTTAGAGTTCATTTGCAAAATAACACTTTTTTTTTTTTTTTTTTTGCTTTTAGTGTTTTTTCAATTGTGGCCCTTAAATGAATCTAATGAAGTATTCTATCCATTTATCTTGCCAGAAATAGGCCTTTTTTTTTGTGAGAAAAATAAGCTAGCCTTTTACCCCCTTTGAAACAATGTATTGATGATTATTTTAAAGTGGATTGTGTAGATTCTGGCAAAAGTGTGGTCCAGAATCTGTAGAGCATTAGTTCACTATCTACCTCTTAATAGATCTAACAGTGTTGGATGTATCATTAGGCCTCTCTGAATCTCAATTTTCTACTTTGTAAATTTTTAAGTTGGTATTTTTAACTCTTTCCCATAAGGTGGCTTAAATAATATGGAATTTAAATGAAACAATGTGCAATGAAGTTTTGGCAAAGTGTCTGAAACTGTTTCTCCTCTTAATAAAGAAATTAGACCTGATGGTATTAGGTCCCTTTCTCTTATAATCCTTTCTAGCTCTGGTATAGATTTCACATTTTATAATAGGGATATATTTGTATATTTTCCTACTTATGCACCATCTGCACTGTCTCCTCAATAAATGTATTTCCCAGAGCTGCTTTTTTTTTTTTTTTGTAGCCATTTTCAGTTTTCAGTCAAAAGTCCTCAGAGCAGAATTAACAACAATGGTAAAACTTTGACCAAAAGGGATAAAATTGATATTTCTGATCTATAAAATGTTGTCATCTCTTCATCTACCACAAATGATTATTCTCTTAGAACACAGACCTAGAAGCCAGGCCTAGGTTTGGATCCTGGATCTACTTATTTCAGCAACCTTGGACAAATCACTTCAACTCTGTGAAATATCTTTATCTTCACTAAAAAGAAAATAATATAATATCTCTGTCCCTACCTTCCAAGTTCCTATGAGAATCAAATATAATAATGTTCTGCATTTTATATATTAAAAATGCCAAGAAAATATTAGTTATATTTATTTACTAGAGGCCCAGTGCACGAAATTCATCACTCAAGGTGGTGGGGTCCCTCAGCCGGGCCTGCACCCTCTCACGGTCCGGGAGCCCTCAGGGAATGTCTGACTGAGCGGGCCTAAGTCGGCAGTCTGACATCCTTAGTGCTGCTGCAAAGGTGGGAGAGACTCCAGCCACTGCTGCTGCGCTCCTCAGCCGTGAGCCTGGCTTCTGGCTGAGCAGTGCTCCTCTGTGGGAGCACACTGACCACCAGAAGTCAGCTCCTGCATTGAGCGTCTGCCCCCTGGTGGTCAGTGTGCATCATAGTGAGCAGTCATTTGCCATTCGGTCTATTTGCATATTAGCCTTTTATTATATAGGATATGGCATTGTGAATTACTTGTCCATTACCTAAAAGGCAGAAGAACCTATTAATAAAGACTGCCCTGCTCTGGTGACCATGATTAGAGAGAAGAATAACCTGGAACCCTGGGCCCCATGGTGTATATGCCAATGTATTCAGAGAATGAGGCAGAAAAATCCCTTGGACAAGGAGATACAGAGCAAGGCCTCACAGCTCCTGACCTCAAGCACCTGTTTCAAGTTCTTGATGCAGGTGACCAGCCAATTTCTGCAGAGCCCCTATTCAAAGAGTGCATAAAATAGTCAATCGTTAGATTCTAAAGGGTGGTTAGTGCTCATTTTGATACATTCAGGCCATTCAAGTCACTAAGACTTGCCTGGAGATTACTGGAAGGAATGTTTTGGGAGCTATGAATCCATAAAATTAAAGACAGCAAAAACTCACATAATTTATCTAAACAAACCTCTTAAGGCAGGTACTTTATTCAATTCTTCCCCTGCCATTTCCCTTATTCAATTCTACCTAGAAGTAGGGAAATAAACTCAGCAGGAGAGAAGCAGCCCAAGTCAAGCCACAGGCGGAACTGGAGCCTCAGGCCTTTACAATAGAACAAACTTCATGGAGCTGCCGCGTGGGGCTGGTGCCCCGTACCAGCACATGCCAATAACACTACATTTGCTTCATCTAACTTAAGCAGACCTTAAAGAGAGATCTTAATTTATTGAAAGTATAACCTAGATCTCACAACATTAACAAAGGACTGGACAAGATTTAAAAAATGAGCAGTCAAAACAAAGATTGGAAAAAGAGCCACAGAAATGTGCACTTAAAGTCTACTGGTTGTATTAGATATGGCATCTCACTATCCCCATGCCATATCCTTGTGTCACTCCATGAAGATTCAAATTGGCAGGAGGTGGAGTTTAACAGACCAAGTCTAAATCTCCCAAGGGACCCCTAATGGGCTAAGAGAAGAATAGTGAATATACAAACCCTCCAGTTTTCAGACTGCGGGTGGCTCCTGTCTCCTTCCAGGGCACATGCTATGGGGGACTGCCTAGAGGGGATCCTGCTTTGTTAATAAAAGGCTGACAAGTTCCACTACAGTTCCCTAAACCATGACCTCTCGTGGTCCAATTCAAGCACCTTTACCCTAGGCAAAGATTCTTAAACATTTTCTTAAAATCATGATTAATAAATGAGAAATATTATAAAACACAACTATGCAGGAGTGTATTTTTGCCAGTACAATGACACAGAGGTAATTGCTGAAGATGGTGTTCATCCTTCTATAGCATGTGATGGGCAGTCTTACTGCACTCAGCTGCAGGCCGCGTAAGAGATTTGAGTCCGTTATTGAGTGAAATGCATCTGTTGATAGGTTTAAAAAACCAGAAACCAAAATACCACCTGACTGTTATTCACTTCGGAGCTGTGACAGACACTGTTATCTATTTACTTAAAAGTAAATAAAGCCCCACCCCTCTTCTTTGCTGTTAGATCTCAACTTGCATTTAGAAACAGAAAGTGCCAAATTCACATTTTCTCTGGCCCCTGTATTTCATGTAGGGGATGAACAAATGACTAAATAGTGGCTAATGAAATTTCACATACAGTGACCTGAGTGGCTTCTTGAGAAGCTTCTTTCTCCTAATTAAAAATGTGGTGTCAAAGGTGAAAAATGATCTTCCCTCTAACTCTGTTTTGATATTGTAATTTGAGGCTGTGCTGTGTAGATTTGCTGTGAACATTCAAATACCTTTAAGATTGAGAAGTTAAGTTTACAGAAGCTAACTTCCACCTGTCCGTTTAAAAAAAAGTATGCCAAAATGTCAAACTCTGCTCTATATTAATTTTTTATTTATTTTTTAAAATATATTTTATTGACATTTTTACAGAGAGGAAGGGAGAGGAACAGAGAGTTAGAAACATCAATCAGCTGCCTCCTGCACACCCCCTACTGGGGATATGCCCACAACCAAGGTACATGCCCTTGACCAGAATCGAACCTGGGACCCTTCAGTCCGCAGGCTGGTGGTCTATCCACTGAGCCAAACCAGTTAGGGCTATTTTTTCTTTTTTAAAATATATTTTATTTATTTCAGAGAGGAAGGGAGAGGGAGATAGAATGAGAATAATTGATCATCTGCCTCCTGCACACCCCACGGAGAGAATCGAGCCCACAACCCTGGCATGTACCTCAACAGGGAATCAAACTGGGATCCCTTGGTTCATAGGTCGATGGTCAACCACTGAGCCTGGCTGGGCTGCTCTATATATTTCAAAATGTGAATTGATACCTGTATTTAGGTGTCAAGATGGGTTTCTTTACGGATCAACTAAAACTTGGACCTTAAGCTCTGTTGATCCAGATCTAGAGATTAGAAACATAGACTTTAAATATAATTTTAAAGAAATTATAACAAGCGGAACTTTCAAACTCCCCTCCATCCTTTTCTCCCTCCAATGAGTATAGCAATAGATGTAGTCATACCTGTGACAGAAACAGGCCAGATGTATATAACAAGACCACCTGGGAAGAGACAAGATTTCCCAGCCTCACTTTAGTTAGTTTAGGTTCATATGATTAGACTGGCCAATAGACTGGGAGTAGTAGTGATGCATGCCTTTCCAGACCTTCTCTGGAAGAGACATTTAATGCAATGGCCCCTGCGTCACTGACTGGAGGAAAGATACCCGAAAGAGCTTCCCAATCCACATTAGACTGTGGTGAAGTAAAAACCAGGCTTTATTGTATTGAGCAACTAAATGTGGAGCTATTTGTTAAAATAGTTAGCATACATTGTCTTGACTAATACACTATACAAAGGTTTTGACTAATTATATAATTCTCTTTTTAATATTTAAATAAAATGTATTATTATATGTCCCATTTTCTGGTACCACTTCACTTCCAAGGTATTTGTGAATGTCTGAACACATGCAATCTTGTTGCCATTTCTAGCTCTATTTCCTAGTTTTGCTAAAATTGATCCAATTTCCATTTTGCCTGTATTCTCTTATCCTCTATGGTGTTGACTCAGTTATAAAAACAGCCTGATTTTTTTTATTTGGGAAGATCTCTCACACAATCCCTACTGAAAGTGAGAAATAAACTATGTGAACACATAAATTATGAGCAACATTAGGTAAACTTCTGAAAAGTCATTTAGTCTCTGACACTTCTAAGAATTTCTCACTGACCAATATATCCCCAGTCTGTTCCTGCCTTTTCCCTTATTTATCCTTCTTTCTCTTTTATTCTCTGCTCTTCTCAAGAAAAGAAACTTATTTGAACTTTTTCTGCAGAAGTATTCTCTTTGCTTAGATTTAATTTCATTCAAGATCATATCCATAATCAAACATGGCAATTAGGATATATTCATAAAGAGTTATCCAATTGGCAAAAATTCAGTGAATACCACTTAAAATAACATCTTTTTCTTCTCTAGTTGAAATTTTTCATCTTCAAAGTCCATGACCACCCATTCCCCTAACTTCCATGATCTGTAGAGATTCTCCCAGGATTTTCTGTCATATGTTTTAAGGACATGTATAGTACATAGGTTAAAAAACTTTGGATAGTAAGCTGAAACTGGTTTTGCTCAGTGGATAGAGCATCGGCCTGAGAACTCAAGAGTCCCAGGTTCGATTCCAGTCAAGGGCATGTACTTTGGTTGCGGGCACATCCCCAGTAGGGGGTGTGCAAGAGGCAGCTGATCAATGTTTCTAACTCTCTATCCCTCTCTCTTCCTCTCTGTAAAAAATCAATAAAAAAAAAAAAAAAACTTTGGATAGTAAGTTATGTAAAACCTACCCACATGAGTGATCCAGGTCTTGGATTCTCTGGTTATTATGTGACCCTTCATTGAGCACTCATACAGGAAATATCATGTTGCCTTTCTTTCCAGCAAACCTCATATTTCCACTTGCATTTTAATACCACCCAATTCTTAAATCTATGCTTATTAAAATCAAACCCTGCCATTAAATTTCTTATGTAGTGGTGTTATCGTAGGTAGATAATATTAATAACCTTTTGCACTCGGATGTCAAGTGTGACTCGACATGGTTAGCATTAGAATAAAGGAATCGAGAAAAAAGCAAGAGAGTGCAAAGGGTTAATAAAGGAAAGGAGCAAAGGGGATCAGACATTAAGAAGCCTAATAAACTGGGAAGCTGAATCTAATATTTATTTATTTATTTTTAATAAATCTTTATTGTTCAGATTATTACAATTGTTTCTCCTTTTTCCCCCCCATATCTCCCCACCACCCGGTTCCCACCCCCCCTCTGCCCTTACCTCCCCCCCCGTTGTCCTTATCCAAAGGTGTATGCTTTTTGTCCAGTCTCTTCCCGTACCCCCCACACAGACACCCTTTTCCCCCTGAGAATTATCAATCCACTCCCATTCTATGCCTCTGATTCTATTATGTTCACCAGTTTATTCTGTTCCTCAGATTTTTAATTCACTTGATTTTTAGGATCACTTATTGATAGATATGTATTTGTTGTTCATAATTTTTATCTTTACTTTTTTCTTCTTTTTCCTCTTTTTAAAGAATACCTTTCAGCATTTCATATAATAGTGGTTTGGTGGTGATGAACTCCTTTAGCTTTTTCTTATCTATGAAGCTCTTTATCTGCCCTTCAATTCTGAATGAGAACTTTGCTGGGTAGAGTAGTCTTGGTTATAGGTTCTTGCTATTCATCACTTTGAATATTTCTTGCCATTCCCGTCTGGCCTGCATAGTTTCTGTTGAGAAATCAGCTGACAGTTGTATGGGTGCTCCCTTGTAGGTAACTAACTGTTTTTCTCTTGCTGCTTGTAAGATTCTCTCTTTGTCTTTGCCCTTGGCATTTTAATTATGATGTGTCTTGGTGTGGTCCTCTTTGGATTCCTCTTGTTTGGGGTTCTGTGCACTTCCTGAACTTGTAAGTCTATTTCTTTCACCAGGTGGGGGAAGTTTTCTGTCATTATTTCTTCAAATAGGTTTTCAGTATCTTGCTCTCTCTCTTCTTCTGGCACCCAAAAAATTCGGATATTGGTACACTTAAAGCCATCCCAGAGGCTCCTTACGCCATCCTCACACTTTTGGATTCTTCTTTCTTTTCACCTCTCTGGTTGGGTGTTTTTTTCTTCCTCATATTCCAGATCTTTGGTTTGACTCTTCGGGTACTGTAGTCTACAGTTGAGTATCTGTATATTCTTTATTTCAGACAGTGTATGCATAATTTCTGACTGGTCCTTTTCCATTTTTTTTTTGGTATTCTCATTAAGGTCCTTGAAGGTCTCTTCAAGTTTCTCAGCGGTTTTTAGAAGATTCTTGAGTAACCTTATAAATGTGGTTCTGAACACTGTGTCGTCCATTAGTTTGCTTTCCTCCATCTCTCCTACTTGTGACATACTTTGGTGTCTCCGCATTTTGGCTGCCTCCCTGTGTTGATAGAGTGGCTTTGTGTGGTCAGTGACCTATAGGGGCTGATAGCTCAGCTTCCCCAATCACTCTAGGTGGTCGCTCTTGGTACACCCCTTTGTGAGCTGAGTGGAAAGTCTTGGTGTAGTTAAAAGCCTTGATTGCTGTTGGTACACTGGGAGGAATTGACCTCCAGGCCAATTGGCTGTGAGGACCTGCTGTGTCTATAACGGAAGAATTGCTGTGCTGGAGACACAGTAGGGCTTTGGTGCTCACTGAGTCTGCCTCTTGAATGTGTCCCTTATGAGAGTGGTTGAAATCTGGTGTCATCCACACCAATCACTAGATACCCTAGTGTCTGGATCTCCAATGGGGTGCAGGTCTGAGGCCTCCCAGCAGGAGCTACAGCAAGAGCTACAGTTTTCTCCTCTTGGCTTGGGTGGTTTTGGAGCAGTCTGACTGGAGCTGCAGTTAATTTGGTTGAGCTGCCACAGAACAGGCCATTTATATGTAAAGGCCGCTGTGTGGAGCCTGGGCAGGTTTGTAGAATGTGTGGGGCGGGGTCTCAGGGCGGGGTGGGGTCTCAGGGCATCACTAGGCTGGGGCGTGGCCAACGGCCATGGCTGCCTTCAGCAGTCTCTGCCTTTCCGCGTTTCCAAGTCCCCATGTCCCACGCTCCAGCGCAGCAAACCCTGATTGCTGGGCGCACCTCTGCAGAAAAGTCACTCTCACTCTCCGACCGATGGCCGAGAGTCCAGCTTCTCCCCGTAGGCGTCTGGGTCCCCCACATGTCCCCAGAAACTGGAATTCAGAGTGATTGGGAGTTTGTCTCCCTTCGGTTTGAAGAAAATCCGCGCACCCAGTCGCCTGCCGCCAGCCCGCTTCACATGCACCTCCGTACCTCAGCTCTCCAGCGTTTGCACTCCCTTCTCTTCTTAGTTGTAAATCTACCACTCAGCCAGCTTTCCCATGGTTCTGGGTGGTAGACGTTTTGTTTTTAGTTGTATTTTTGAAATTGTTGTGCGAGGGGGCAGTTTAGTTGTTTAACTTTGCCGCCATCTTGGTTCCTCTCTGAATCTAATATTTAGCTTGCTTCTCTGCAAAAGAACATGATTTCCACCCACAAGAATGGCTGCATTCAAATCCCTGAATGGCTAAGTGAGCAAGGGTAGAGAACATCTCAGATTATGTCTGCATTGCACAGAAATTGTGAACTACATCTTTTAGAAACAACAAGAAAAAAGTTAAAGAAAAGGCAACAAAATTCATTTGGATGGACTTTTTGCTGCTAAGACATGCAAAACAAAAAGGAAGCTGTACCAAAGTTATACCAAGCCTTACAACTAGCTATTCTGTATTTGTTAAATTCCAGAGGGCCAGGTGTGTATAAAAGTCCTGACAGAGCCATACTACAGTTCTTTATTGGATTCTGATGCAGGCTGGCAAAAAGTTACCATTAATTGCTCGAGGGCTATATAATCCTTCTTATTGAGTTCATTGAAAAGAGTTTTTGAGAAATGCCTACCCAACTCTGGTGAGCTGAGTAGGTTAAATAAAGCTTACACAAAGCTTTTTTTCCATCTCGAGCATCCAAGTTACTTGGCATTTTCAGGATCACAGTGGGACCCCAGAGAAAAGAGTCAACAAAACAAGCCCATAAAATCAGGAAGGCATTGAATGTTTGGATTCGGGACTAGACATGAGGAAAATTAAAAGGATGCCTTTAAAATGCACACTCTCTGCAACAAAGCAAAACCAATTTACAAACATTTTGTTGAGATTGCAGAGGAGGGACATTGTGGAATGTTTTTAGAAAGCAAAAGAACCCTAAAGTATTTAAAAATCCTTTATGCACCCATTTATTTTCTAATGCTCACTATACCTATTTCCAAGAATAAATTCTGGGCCTAAACCTTAAATAATATTGGGATTTCCTTATTAATCATGCAGCCACCTAAAACATGACTATGACACTTCCCCAAACCTTGCTAAGTGTCATTGCCAGGGAGAGACCCTGAAGTTCCCACTTCATTAACTTCATGCCAAATCTGCCTCTCCTTATTTTTTAGAAAGTTTCATTTTATTGATTAAAATTGTTTTATCAGGAAGTTTGCAAGAAATTAAATCTTGAGTTTTAGCAAGCATTCTTTTGTTGTTTTAAAAAATTCATAATAAATATTTTATGCTCTGTCAACTCCAAATATATCTTATATTTGGATGAATATTCAACTTAGATGTATTTCACATTATATTTACCCCAGCTATATCTTTATATATATATCACATCCTTAAATTATTGATTCATATCTTTTTATTCCAGTATTTTCATTTTCTCCACCTCTAACCCTCTATTTTCTTCTTGCTTTGGAGCATATTATTATATAAATATTATTCTGACTTTTATCTTCTCTATTTTTCAAATTATATTCCCTAATCTGTATTGACAAGTTGATACTTTGTTAATATTAATAGGCAATAAATATTATGTTCCAAAAAACTTAGCCATATGTATACCAAGGTATTTATTATGTTATATCTTACTAATCTTTATGATGACTATGTTTTCTATATTTTTTCTATATTTCTGTTCCCATTCTCCCTTCTCATTTCATATGGACCTACAAGTATAAACTAGTTCCTATCAATATGTAAAATGAGTTTGCAATAGTTATTCATTTATGTAGATTTTTATTGACATCAGTCAAAATCAGTGAATGCATTTAAGCATGTACCCACATAAATTAACACTTTTAGAAGCACTTTATCAAAAAGATTTTAATTCTTAAATTTGAAAAAAAATAAATTCTTAAAAATTCTATTCTACAATCCTGTGGATCTTCTACATTTTCTTTTTAATTTTATTTTTTATTGACTTTAGAGAGGGGAAAAGAGACAGAATATTCAGTTTTTCCATAACCATGTGATTAAAGCACTATTTCTTCCCTTTAACTTGATACTTAAAGAAAAAAAAATAATTGAACATTCTAGGTGGTTCTGTTTCTATTTAGTCTGTTCCTTTTATTTTGAATAAGTCTAGGTAATTTGTGTGTTTCAAGGAATTTTTACCTTTTCTCTGGTTATTTACTTTATTGATGTGTACTGTAGTGTCCTCTTACAATGCTTTTTATTTCTGTAAGGTCATTAGTAATATTATCCCCATTTTCATTTATGATTTTATTTATTTTTGGATTTCTATTTTTCTTATTTAGTCTAGCTAGATTAAAAATATTAGTGATCTTTTCAAAGAGTCAGCCCTTAATTTAATTAATTTTATTTTCTATTCTCGATTTTGTTTAGCTCCACTTTAATCGTTTCTATCTTTCTTTCTGCTACCTTTGTATGTAGATTGCTATTCTTAGGTTACTCAATTTTAAATCTCTTTTAATATAGACATTCACAATTACAAATTTTCTTCTGAGCATGACAGCTATCTCCCATAAGGTTTGGCATGTTTTGTTTTTGTTTCATTTGTCTCTAAATATTTTCTAGTATTCTTTGTAATTTCTTTTTGGACCCACTGATTAAAAGTTAATTGTTAATTTCTACACATTTATGCATTTCCCAGGGTTACTTTTGTTATAAATTTCAACCGTCATTCCATTTTGATTTTGACCTTCAACCCACTGTGAAAGGTTCTTGAGAATCCCTTGTATATGACCAGTTACTCCTCTCTTGCTGCTTTTAAGATTCTCTCTTTGTCTTTTGTTTTTAACAGTTTGATTATAATGTATTGCCACGTGGATCTCTGAGTTAGATCTCTTAGCTTATCCTGCTTAGAGTTCATAGCTTCCTGAATGTGTACATTCATGTTTTTGTCAGTTTGGGGCACTGCTTGGCCATTATTTTTTCAAATATACGTTCTGCCACTTTTTTGTTCTCAGTCTTCTAGTAATCTGTAATGTGTATGCTGGCTAACTGACCACCTCCAACATATCTATAAAGCTCTGTTCTCTTTTTCAACACTTTCTTTTCTGCACCTGACTTAATCATTGCAATTGTACTATTTAAAAGTTCTCTTACTCTACTTAAGTCTGCTATTGAATCCCTCTAGTGAATTTTTTATTTTAATTATTGTTCTTCTCAGCTCCAGAATTATGTTTGCTTTTATAATTTCTATCTGATTCATATTCTAATTTTTCAGACTTCATTTTTTCTTATTTATTTTTGTTTTTATCCATGTTTCCTTTAGATCCTTGAGCATACTTGAGACACTTATTTCAAAAATTTTGTGAAAGAAGTTTGACATTCTGTAGGGATGGTTTCTGTCATTTTTCTTTGTTTCTCAGAAAGTTCCTTTGTATGCCTGGTGATTTATTTTTGTTGAAAATTATTTTTGTTGAAAACTGGGCATTTAAATAGTATAATATGGTAACTCTGAAAATCAAATTCTCCCCTTTCCCCAGGGTCTGCTGCCTTTTTGATTGTTGAAGGCTATAGTAGTCTACCTGTTCAGTGACCCCAAACTATTCCTCAAAGACTGAATTCTTCGTCATGTACAGCCAACAACATCTCTGCTTCCCATCTTGTGTTCAGCTAATGGTTTGACAAAGATATCCTTGAAAGTTTGGAGCCAGAATGTTTTGAAGGAGCCAATGTTTACATATTAGCTCTGTGTCAGGATATTCTTTCCACCCTTAGCCAGGTCTGTACTGAGTCTATGGATCAGCCCAATGTGATAGCGTAGGGTTTTCCTAGGTATTCTCTGAGGATGTGTCTTAGCCTGGGCATGTGCACAGATTTCTAAGTTCCTCGTGTAGTTGCTGTTTTTGAGTGTTCTAATTTCCCAAAGTAGTTCTCCCTAGCTTTTGCTCCTGGGTCTTCGGTGATCAATTGCTTATTTTAACTATAATCTTTTGCCCCTGGCAGAGGATTGTTAGTTCAGATTGCAGTGTTTTTGAGCAATGCCTACCACTTGAGCTCCCAGTAGGAAAAAGAAAGATAAGCACCTTGCATTAGTCCTAAGTAGCCCCCAGACAGGTTAGAACAGATGTACACAATAATTTGCAAATAAATCTGCTTTGTTTCCTCTGGAATCAGTGGGTTTCTCCTGGAAATGCAGGCTGCTGCCACTTTAAAACCAAGACATCCACTGCCATAGTGAGGGGTGAGGCAAGGGCTGGTAAAAACAACACAAAATTTTCCCGTTATTTTAAATTTACCTTTTCCTTGATTCATCATTTGTTTGGCTGCTGTAAACTTTTGACTGTTTTCCAGAGTTCTGACAGATTTGGTTCAGACAGTTTCTATTTGTTTCTCAATGTTCCTGTGGGAGGATAAGAGCTACTAGCTGCCTTCACCATTTTGCTGTCACTTCCTTTATGCAAATTCTTGAAAAGACTGTATGAAATGTTGTGTTTAGATGGATTGTGAAGCTAAGTCAAGTCATGTGGGAGAAAATATCAATAATGATCAGTTACATCTCTTATAGTTATGGAAGAAAAGTGTAGTAGCCAATGGTCCATAAAGTTTCCAACCCTGGACGAGCCCAATTAATACATAATTTGGTAAACTACAGTCCAGGAAAGTGCCATGATTTCTGAAACACCACTCTAGTACTGACTAAAAGTGTTTTTACACTCTACCTGCACATATGTATTCTGTTGAAGGAGCATACTACTGATTCACAAAGACACCGCTTTCTTCAAAGAGGGGGTGCTCTTAACAATAAATATGGTATGGTGAATCAAAAGAAGAACTTGGCACCCTAACTGGTTTGGCTCAGTTGATAGAGCGTCAGCCTGTGGACTAAAGTATCCCAGGTTCTATTCCAGCCAAGGACACATGCCTGGGTTGTGGGCTCAATCCTCCTCCCCTCAGTAGTGGACGGGCAGTAGGCAGCCAATTAATGATTCTCTCTCATCATTGATGTTTCTATCTCTCTATCCCTCTCCCTTCCTCTCTGAAATCAATACAAATATTTAGAAAAAAAAGAAGAAGAACTTGGCATCAGGAAAACCTAGATTAAAATCCTGAGGTTACCCTTTACTAGTGTGGATTTGAGCAATTATTGTAACTGTTGTCTTAAATTTGCTTATATGTAAAATGCTTAATCAAATTTCTTTTTTTTTTAATTTTCAAGTTTGTTGAAAACAGCAAGCAAAACACTGGTGAACATGCATTGATCTGATGCTGGTTATTACTATCATTATGCTAGAATAATACTAGCCATAGCCTTGGGCAACTAAGAAGGTAACTAACAGAAAGAAGTGAGGCCTCTCATTACTAGTAGAACACTGCTTATATAGTTTGATTTCCCCAAGAGGATTCCAAGTTATATCTATTATTCAGACATATAAATACTGTCTTCTTTTAATTCTGAAGTATACTGACTTGGACAAATTAGAACACTGCCCAGAGAAGAAAATACCAATATCTTTAGACTACTGGTTTAACTATTCCCTTCTGCTCATATCTCTTTTCCTCTCTCATATGAGCTACCTATCTCAACCACAATTTTCTTCTTCTCCCTAGTAGTTATAGAACTCAATTTTCAGATGGGCACATTGCCACCTAGAATAAAAAACAACAGTTGCTAGCTTCTACTGGAGCTTTACCAAGCAGATGACTATGTTTGAACAATGGTATGTAAGTGTTGGGTGTAACTACTAGGAAGTTTATTAAGCAAGATGACTGAAGTCAGAGAACAAAATAGGAGGGCCTCTTCTAGTTTGTCAGCTCCATTTAATAATTTCCCTCTTGTGCTTTGTCACAGAGATGTAATGAACAAAACTGCAGCAGCACCTTGTGTCTTCAAATGAACTTCAGCATAAGCACCAGCATTCAGCTTTCACTGGAATGGTGCATATTAAAGATAGAACCCAGAGCTCCTGATGGCCGGAGGTAGTGGTCGGCAAACTCATTAGTCAACAGAGCTAAATATCAACAGTACTACGATTGAAATTTCTTTGGAGAGCCAAATTTTTTAAACTTAAACTTCTGCTAATGCCACTTCTTCAAAATAGACTCGCCCAGGCCATGGTATTTTGTGGAAGAGCCACACTCAAGAGCCAAAGAGCCGCATGTGGCTTGCGAGCCGCAGTTTGCCGACCACGGGCCTGGGGTCTTACTCACCAGCCCTAGACTACTAGGAATATCAAAGAGAGAAACAAATATGTGTGTGTTTTTAAGCAACTACTTTCTGGGTCTCTGTTACCCTTAGCCCATCACAATTCTAATATGGTACATGCACGTGAAATATTGAAATATCAAAACCTGAAATGTGCTTCATTAAATATTAAAATCAAGCTGAGTAAATTGTCAAAATATCATTGCCTTTATTTAGTGATTTGTGAATTGAACAACATCCAATCTAGCAGCTAGAAAGGAGCTCTGCAGAGCTGTACAAGGAAAGAGATTTTTATAGGCAGAAGGGAGCAGAAGCAAGGAAGTTATACTGGGCATTTGCTGATGGTTAAAGCAGGGTTACTTCCTTACATGGACCAAGTGAAGTCTTGGAGCAAGGTCAGGTATATTAAGCTGAGCAGGAAAGCACTGATTGGTTGAACTTAGCCTTTCTCTTCTTGGTGAGCTGATCATAAAAACTTAGTTAAAAGTTTTGGTGTGCTGACCTGAGACCTAGCACAAGCAACCCCATTTGGGGACTAATCTAGTTACTTTAACCACCTAATATTGTTGGCTAAAATATTTGGGCAAATTTCCTGCCTTTCCTTGGGAAAGCAAACTAAATGGCCTAAGGGAATGTGTGGACAAATTAGAATATTGTCTGAGCTGGCTGCTTCTTGCTGATTTCAACAAAGTTCTAGGATTGATAAATTTAGACTCAGTCCAGTGTAGCTGTAGGCAGAGATGCCAAGGAGGTATTCTCTTTCTGAGGCCTGAAATCTAAATGTATTCAATTTGAAGCCTTTTAGGATTAAAAAAAAAGAAAGAAAGAAAAGACAACTGCCCTGTGTTCCAAACTGAAGCACTTATAAAATACTCGGAAGAAGGCACCATTGCAGGAGATAAATCACTGGTCCCAAAGCTTTTATAAAAGGTCTTCTATTAATAGTTCTCTGTCAGATAATGGGAGGCAGGCTAGCAGCAAAATCAGATTAAGTATGTTGTGTTGCCACCCAAGCCTATTATTTTAAGTGGTCTCAAGGTAGAATTAGGTTTTAAAACCACCAGACCCAGAAGCCAAAAGAAACCACAAAGCTGGACTTCAACTGCCTGTTGTTACTCTTAAAACTTTAATAATACCTGGACCTACACTAGAAAGAAACGGGCTTTTTAACCTTTGCAGGATTAATGAAGAGACACCCTTTGTTGCCACCAAGAGAAATAGCCAAGGAGGGTCATAGTGAAGAAAGAACTCCTTCAGAAAGTGGGGTTCTGAAACAAGGGACAAGAGAGGACAATTCCAAAAAGTAGAAGTAAAATGGACATACAATTTAATCAAGGAATCTAGTCTACTTCCAATTTAAGGGGCTTCACTATTCCTGCTTAGCAGGATCTCATCATTTTGATAGGCTAATGATTTCAGTGTTTTCCTCTTTATAGTTGTTCTAAATGGAATTTTTATACCATTCTTCCTGTTTCTTCCCCTCTGGGTGTGTATCAGACAGATAATTGTCTTTTAATTTAGTAAGTCACCAAACAATAAAGAGTTACTGGAGCTGATAACAAGCAATCATCCAGAGACCCTGCACATTGTACTAGCTAGCTGTGGTCATGTGACTAAGATCCAGACGTAAGCTGCAAATGAAAGAAGCAAGTGCTTATAAAAATTTTGGCTCTTGAGGACCAACATGGCGATGGGCAAGATGGGTGTGAATGTGAGAGTTTGAGTGGGTGAATGTGTGCAAGGGAGAGTGTGTGTCGGTGTAAGTGTGGGTGAGAATCTAAAAGTGCAGGAACTTGAGATTGGAGAGCACACCATATTGGAGGAGATGGCTGGAAGCAGCCATGCCCCAGTACCTGTAGGACACACCGCTAAAGCCTGAAGCTCCTGGATGCACGGACTTGCCACAGAAACCCAACATGCCTAACCCATTGCCACTAGAAGATCTGAGCCAGTACTGTGACCCAATGTGACCCATAACTCCTGAACTCATGGTCCAGCAAACCAGCCCACCTCACCCAGAGCCCCAGACTACTAGACCACTAAAATGAGGAGACAAAGAAATAACCCCCAAATGAAATAAAGGGAGGAATTGCCAGAGGGAAAAAAAAATGAAAAGGAAGGAAGAAATAGTCAGATAAAGAATTCAAAGTAATGGTTTTGAGGGTGATCAAACAACTTAGTGAGAACTACAAGCAACTTAATGAGAACCATATGGAACTTAATAAGAACTACACAAGCATGAAAAAAGAAGTTGAAACCATGAATAAGAATCTATTGGAAATGAAGAATGACATAGCTGAAATAAAGAATACCCTGAATCAATAGTAGACTAGAAGAAGCTGACAACCAAATCAGCAAATTAGAAGACAAGGAAGAAAAAAAAGACCCATTGAGAGCAGCAAGTGAAAAATAATTAAAAAGTAGGAGGAGAGTTTAACGGAGCTTTGGGACATGAAAGTAACAACATCCACATCACAGGGGTACCAGGAGGAGAAGAATCTGAGCAAGGAATAGAGAATCTGTTGGAAGAAATAATGAAAGAAAACTTCCCTGACCTGGTGAAGCAAAAGTAACACAAGTCAAGGCTACATAGACTCCCAATCAAGATGAACCCAATAAGACCCACACCAAGAAACATCATCATTAAAATAGCAATCATTAATGTCAAAGAAAGATTCTTAAAGATAGCAATAGACAGAAAGTTACCTACAAGGGAGCTCCCATTAAACTGTCTACTGATTTCTCAATAGAAATACTTCAGACCAGAAATGAGTGGCAAAGTAATGAAAAGCAAGAGACTGAATCCAAGACTATGCTATCCAGCAAGGCTGTCATTCAAGATGGAAGGTGAAATAAGGAGCAGCAAAGACAGAAAAGGCTAAAGGAGTTTATTAACACCAAACCAGCACTGCAAGAAATGCTAAAAAGATATTTGTAAAAAGAAGAAATAGAGAGAGGAAGATAGGAATAAAGAATAAATATGGCAACAAATATGTACCTATTAATAATAACCTTAAATGTAAATGATATAAATGCTGCAGTCAAATGATGTAGGGTGGATGATTGGATAAGAAAACATGACCCAAATACATGCTGTCTACAAGAAACCCTCCTCAGATTAAAAGACTCACACAGGATGAAATTGAATAGATAGAAAAAATTATGCAAACAGAAATGAAAAAAAAAGCTAGGGTAGCAATACTCATATCTGCCAAAATAGACTTCAGAATGAAGGCCATAACAAGGGACAATGAAAGTCATAATACTGAAAGGATCAATCAAAGAAGAGGATATAACCCTGGTAAACATATATGCACCCAATGTAGTAACACTCAAATATATTAAAAAAAAAAAAAAAAAAACTTCTGGAGAATTTAAAGGAAGATATCAACAGCAATACAATCATAGTGAGAGACTTTAACAACCCACTGACTTCACTGGATATATATAGACAAAAAATTAACAAGAAAATTGCGACCTCAAGTAACAAATTAGATCAAATGGACTTAATTGACATTTGCAGAACATTTCACAACAAAGCTGCAGAATATACATTCTTCTCAGGTGCACATGGGTCATTCTCTAAGATAGACCACATGTTAGGACACAGACTAAGTCTCTACAAGTTCAAGAAGATTGATATTATATCAAGCATCTTCTCAGATAACAATGCTATGAAACTAGAGGTTAACTACAATAAAAACATCCAAAACACTAAAACACATGGAAGCTAAATAACATGTTATTAAACAATGAATGGGTTACCAATTAGCTCAAGGAAAAAATAAATTAAAAAAAAACAAACTCCCTGGAAACAAAGTAAAGTGAACACACAGCAACCAAAAATCTCAGGGACAAGCAAAAGTAGTCCTGAAAGGGAAGTTCATAGCACTACAGGCCTAACTCAAGAAACAAGAAAATTTTCTAATAAACTATCTAACCTTACAACTTAAAAAATTAGAAAGAGAACAACCAAAAAAATCCCAGAGGAAGTAGAAGGAAGGAAATAAAAATCAGAGCAGAAATAAATGATATAGAGACTTTAAAAAATCAATGCAAAAGATCAATGAAACCAAGAGCTGGTTCTTTGAAAAGAAAAACAACGTTGATGAAACTTTAGTCAGACTCATCAAGAAACAAAGAGAAGACCCAAATAAATAAAATTATAAACAAAAGAAGTGAAGTAACAGCTGACACCACAGAAATACAAAAGATTGTGAGAAAATACCATAAACAACTATATTCCAAAAAGCTGGACAACCCTACAAAAAGGGGATAAATTCCCAGAAAAGTACAACCTTCCAAAACTTAATCAGGAAGAATCAGAAAAACTGAATAGGATGGTAACATTTGATGAAATTGAAGCAGTATTACAATTTCCTGGCCTGGATAGCTCATAAGGAAGTTTTACCAAATATTCAAAGAACTAATATCTATCCTTTTCAAAGTATTCCAAAATACCCAAGAGGATAGAACACTTCCAAGCTCTTTTTATGAGGCCAGCATTACACTAATTCCAAAACCAGATAAAGACACCAAACGAAATGGAATTACATAGATGTTAAAATCCTTAACAAAATATTAGCAAATCGAATCATCAGTATATTAAAAAGATCTCACATAATGACCATGTAGGATTTATTCTAGCAATGCAAGGCTGGTACAATATTTGCAAATCAATAAATGTGATAAATCACATAAACAAAATGAGGAACAAAAATCACATCATCATATCAATAGGTGTAGAAAAAGCATTCAACAAAATACAACACCCATTTTTTATAAAATCTCTCAGCAAAGTGGAGATAGAGGAATCAAACCTCAACATGATAAAATACATATATGACAAACCTACAGCCAATATCAATGGGCAACAATTAAAAGTGTCTCTCCTGGGAACAGGAACAAGACAGGGCTGTCCATTTTAACCACTCTTATTAAACATAGTACTGGAAGTCTTAGTCACAGAGTTCAGACAAGAAGAGAAACTAAAAGATATCCAAATTGGAAAGAAGGAAGAAAAACAGTCATTATTCTCAGATGACATGATATTGTATATAGAAAACCCTAAAGACTCCAAAACTAAACCAAAAAGCTCTTAGATTTAATAAATGATTTTGGCAATGTAGCATGATACAAATTAACACCCAGAAATAAATGGTGTTTTATACACCAACAATGAAATCTCAGAAAGAGAAAGTAGAAAAACCATTCCACTGACCATTGCAACAAAAAATTAAGATACTTAGGAATAAACATATCTAAGGAGGTGAAAGACCTGTATTCATAAAACTAGAAAATGTTTGGAAAAGAGACAGAGGAATATATAAACAAGTGGAAGAATATACTGTGTTCATGGTTTGGTAGAATTAATATCATTAAAATGTCCATAATATCCAATGCAATCTATAGATTCAATGCAATCCCTATTAAAATACAAACAGTATATTTCACAGATCTAGAAAAAAACACTCCAAAAATGTATGTGGAACTAAAAAAGACCCCAAATAGCCACAGCAATCTTGAGAAAGAACAAAGTTTGAGGAATCACAATACTATATCTCAAGCTATACTATAAAGCCATTGTAATCAACACAGCCTGGTACTGGCACAAGAACAGGCATATAGATCAATGGAACAGAACAGAGAACTAAGAAACCAACCCAAGAAGTTATGCTCAATTACTAATTGATAAAGGAGGCAAGAGACAATAGAGTCAAGAGAGTCTCTTCAATAAATGGTGTAGGGAAAATTGGACAGACACATGCAAAAAAATTAAACTAGATCACCAACTAACACCATACACAAGAATAAGCTCAACATGGATAAAAGACCTAAATATAAGTCATGAAACTGTAAAAATCCTAGAAGAAAACAGAGGCTTCAAAATATTAGACATCTCAAGTAACAGAATTTTCATTGATACAACGCTTAGGGCAAGAGAAACAAAAGAAAAAATAAACAAATGGGACTACATCAAAATAAAAAGCTACTGCACAGCAAACGAAACCACCATCAAGATGAAAAAGGAGCCCACTATGTGGGAGAACATATTTGCCAATGATACATTTGATAAGGAGTTAATTTCCAAAATATATAAAGTACTCATACAACTCAACAAAAGGAATACAAATAAATTAATTAAGAAATGGGCAGAGGACCTAAATAGACACTTCTCCAAAGAGAACATACAGATGGCCAAGAGACATATGAAAAAATGTTCAACATCAAAGAAATGCAAATTAAAATGACAAAGAGGTACCCCTCACATTTGCCAGAATGGCTATCATCAATAAATCGACCAATAGCAAGTGCTGGTGAGAATGTGGAGAAAAGGAAACCCTAGTACAATGCTGGTGGAAATACAGAGTGGTATAGCCACTAAGGAAAACAGTATGGCATTTCCTCAAAAAATTAAATATGGAACTGCCTTTTGACCAGTAATCCTACTTCTAGGAATAAAGAAGCCCAAAGCACCAAACAGAAAAGGTATATGCACCCCTATGTTCATAGCTGCATTATACAATAGCTAAGATATGAAAACAGCCCAAGTGCCCATCAGTGGATAAAAAAGAAGTGGTGCATTTACACAATGGAGTACTATGCAGCATAAAAAAGAATGATCTTTTAGCCTTTGAGACAACATGGAGGGACCTGGAGAGTATTATACTAAGTGAAATAAGACAAGCAGAGAAAGATAAATATCACATAATCTCACTTATACATGAAATCTAATGCACAAAATAAACTGACCAATGAATAAAGCCAGGGACATGGAAGCATGCAACAAACTGAGGATTCTCAGAGGAAAGCTGGGAGGTGGGGATATGCAGGAAGAGATTAACCAAAGAACTTATATGCATATATACATAACCCATGGATATAGATAGTTGTGCAATGAAGGGGTGGGAGTGACAAAGAGGGGGTCAATGGGGAAAAAATGGAGGGACATATGTAATACTTTCAATAATAAATATGAATTTACAAAAAAAAATTATTCAAAAACTTGGGTCACTTCTTCCTTTCCTTGTTCCATTCTAATAACTGGGATGGCTGAAGCTACAGCAGCCATCTTGGATCAATGAGGGCTATAACTAAGAATGGCCAAGTAAAGAGCTAGAAGACAGCAAGGGACTGCCATACCATGGTGGGCTGCTTATTTTAGAGTCACTTTATTTGAAACAAATCAGATGCTCTTATGTCATCATTATTAATTGGTTCCTATATGTGTGCATATTTGCATATTTAATGTGACCAACTTAATCCCATGACTATACTCTCCTACATGTATACAAGAAAGAATTAGCATGAAAACAGTTTTTATTGTACATCCCCCTCCCCATGATTAAAGAGGGTGAAGAGACTATAATTTCACCTGAGAATCTAGACACCAAGCACTTTTAGGGCAATGAACTTAATTCAAACAGATTGCCTTGACCATTTCTACATGTCTCCATTTTTCTAAAGACATTAGTTTACCTAATTGCAAATATATAGTTGTTTAGTGTTCATGTTCCAATAAATTTTGTATGTCTTTTAATTTTCTGATATTTTCAATGGACACTTAACTACATTGCTTTCACACAATGCATATTTTCCAATGTCTACTGTTTTCTTAGTCTCTCAGAAACTTCAATAGATGAAATTTCTACAAAGATTTATATTGCTATTAGAGGCCCGGTGCACGAAATTCATGCACAGGTAGGGTCCCTAGGCCTGCCTGGTGATTAGGGCCGATTGGGGCCTTCCGGCTGCTGGCTGGGGCCTTCCTTCATTCCATGCTGCCCCCCTGGTGGTCAGCGCATGTCATAGAGAGCAATCAAACTCCAGGTCTCCCACTCCCAGTTGAACTCCCGAGGGGACAATTTGCATATTAGGCCATACACACACACACACACACACACACACACACACACACACACACACACACAGTGGCCAGATTATTATGATCTCTGAATGCATAATAATCTGGCCACTCAGTGTATATCCTATATAATAAAAGGCTAATATGCAAATTGTCCCCTCGACCAGGAGTTCGACCAGCAGGCAGGCTTGCCAACCGTCCATGTCTCCTCCCCCTGGCCAGGCTGGCCGGACACCACCCATGCACAAATTCATGCACCAGGCCTCTAATATATATATGAGTGGCCAGATTATTATGCATTCAGATATCATAATAATCTGGCCACTCAGTGTAGATAGATAGCTAGATAGCTAGATAGCTAGATAGCTAGATAGCTAGATAGCTAGATAGCTAGATAGCTAGATAGCTAGATAGATAGATAGCTAGATAGATAGATAGATAGATAGATATGTTAAGGCAGGCCATGGGTAATCAACACTATGTAGTGCTGCCAAGATTTCTACCCCCAAAGATAAAGGTACTCCTTTTCCCAGAAGCCAGGCTATTTAAAGAAGTAGGCCTGAACACAGTGGTAAGGGCTGGAGAGGCCTCCTTGAATTCTGGCTGGCAACACTGAGCTGAAGAAACTAGCCCATTCTTTCCCAATATGTCTCCTCCCTCCATGGCTGTCATGCAGGAGACTATAACAGTGGCAGCTGCAGGAGCACCTTTACCTACAAGTAACCTTCATTGCTGAATTCTGGGCTTTGGGGATCACTCAGTGGCCTAGGTACCTGGTTGTATTCATCTACCCATTTATTAATTTTCTTTCTTCACTCACTTATTGCTTATTGATTTCTACTTTATGCTAGGTTTTTTGATGGGCTGGTTCTAAAGTCATCTAAATTAATTTAACAGAACCTCCTCTTCTGAAATGTAGTCTATTGGTGACACCAAGAATCTGTTGCCAGTCTTGCTGCCTAGAGAGAAGCCCAAAAAATCAACATGGTACACCTTGGTACTCCATGGAACCAGCTTCTACACCTGGAGTGGCCACAGCTTCTCATATTTAACCCCCCCCCCCATTTTGCAATTTTAAGGTAGAAAGATCTTCATTATTGAGGCACTAAATCCAAATGAGAGCTTCTCAGAAGTGTATCCCATAGATCTGGCATCTGGGTGTTTGGAGGCAATGGCCGGTTAGGAAATCAAAATCCTCTACAAATCCTAAATTCTGAAGGTAGGCTCATGCTAGAGATGACCGCCACTCTGCATCAGAACATTGCACATGTCATCAGAAGTCTGGAAACCAGCTGTATGTCTTTGGTGGAGAGTGAGACACCAGCACCTGAAGGATTGAATCTATGTGTCTTGGTGCAAACACTCTGACCTGGTCTCAGCCCAAGATCCATTAAAAAAACATAATTTACCTGGGGTAATCATGTGATGGAGGCAGCAGGGACAAAGCTCTTCATCCATGGAGGTTCATCATTCTAGGATAACCTCTATTGCATTGGTGTAAGTGACATGAAGTTGTACAAGTTGAGTCCCACTGGCGCTATTCCCACAGGCAGCACAGCACGTTTAACTGTGACTGAGAAACATGTACATCATTGGAAAAATGAATCTCACAGGAGCACTGGTTACAATATACAAATATCACATAGAAAAGCAGCATTGGACCCTGCTTAAATTTGACATCTCCTCCTTCACTGTACAATTGGATCACCCCAGTATATCATTCCAAAGTTTGCAATGTCTACAAATGAGAAAGAAGATTCAATTTGTCTCTCTCAACTGTGAAGCTGAGAAGGGGGTTTTGCTGACAAACCAGGTTTATGACTCACATGATGAAAATTACACTGTCACACAGGTCTGCTCTGTGTTTGGTGGAATGAATAAAAATGAGAAATATATAATGATTATATTATGATTGTAGTTGACTAATAAAACCCATATTTTATTATGAAAATAATTACAATAAATTCTGGTGATGAAATGCACAGCATAGTGACTGTAGAGAAGTGAGTACCTCGATGAGGGCATAGAGCTAAAAAGTGGAGAAAACAGGGTTTTGATCCTGGTGGTTTAATTGTGAAGATCATGTACTGTCAATACTGCAGATCCTCCCTCCCTTCCACATCGTTTACCACCCTGCAGGTGGGGTGGAATGGGTGGTGGGAAGACAAGTAAGGAATATGGGAGGAATTTTAGAGATTATCAAGCACTTTGATTTACAGAAAATTTGAGATCTACAAATATGAGATCATTTCCCTCTGAGCATGCTATTAATTAAAAGTAAAGCTCTTTACATTATGTGTTACAACCTTTGCTTCTCTGTCAGAATGTTGTGAAAGGTTAGGAACATTTAATTTTTTTAAAACTACATATGAGACTGCATAGATTCAAACTGCCAGATCATGAAAGATAAAGATGAATTCCTTTCACCAAATTAAAGAGCACTGGGACTGGAGGATGCCCAGGGTAGCGTAAAAGATAAAAAGGATTTATGCTTTGTACTTTACATAGTTGGTAGTAAACATATGCAAGTCATTACCCCAGGAGGTTATAGAGTCTGAAAATATAAATGTTTTCAGGAAGGACTTAGATAAATTCATGAATGAAGTTTATAATGGGTTACCAAAAGGAAGTTAAGGATCACAGATGCCCCAAGGTTCAGGTGTTGAGGGCAACTAGCATGTTTTCCTGAAAAACATCAAAGAAACTACACTGGATCTCTAGCATTGATCTGACTCAGTATGACAGCTACATTCTCATATTCTTTCTATAAGATCCTCGATCCATGAAATTCCGGTATCCTCCATCAACAAACTAACAATTAAATTTCTTTCACAGATTATATACCATATAAACATATTTTCTCTTATGTTTTCTAACTTTTTTCCATTATCCCATTTTTCATATCAATTTTTATATATTTTCTAGTTCAGCACTCTTAGATTTTTCCTTTATCTGACTTTCATTTTTATTATTCTCATTTTCCAAACTCCTTTCATCTCTTTCTAACCATTTACCTGCAACTCCCTCTTTAAACTTTGACACAGAAAATAAAAAATGTCAATATTTTGTGTTATAATAACTATCACCCTTTATTATTATGAAATAAGAACATGATCCAGTCAAATTTCAAAGTTAATAAAAATAACATTAGAAAATTTGTAAATATAATAAAATAAGTACAAGAAAACAATGGCAAGTACATATGCCAATCCTCCATAAATATGAGCAATTTCCATTGAGATAACAACAAAAAATGCTATAAAAAAAAACATAGAGCGCCGAAACCGGTTTGGCTCAATGGATAGAGCGTCGGTCTGCGGACTGAAAGGTCCCAGGTTCGATTCCGGTCAAGGGCATGTACCTTGGCTGCGGGCACATCCCCGGTAGGGGGTGTGCAGGAGGCAGCTGGTCGATGTTTCTCTCTCATCGATGTTTCTAGCTCTCTATCCCTCTCTGTAAAAAAATCAATAAAATATATTAAAAAAAAAAAAACAAACAAACAAACAAAAAACCGTAGAGCTAAAGTGATAGTTATATTAAGTGAATTCTTGTAGAAAATGTTGGTTCTCTTTATTTAGAAAGAGATATTTGCATGATTAAACTTATCTAATAGTGTCTCTGCTATCAAAATCAGTAAATCAGTATGAGACACTGGTTTTGCATGGAAATTGCTGCTCTAAGGACACTTTATTTTGATGTCAAAATACATTAGTAATTCAAACTGCACGTTACACTACAGTTATGTATTATATTTTTAAAAACAAAAGGTATACTAATTTCTGATATATTAACTTCTATAAATTGCTCTCAAGGGCCTATATTTTACCCATATTACCTTGTATCACATATATGTGTGATATATCTTAAAATACTATTGCATGAAAAGAAAATCAAACATAAGAAATATATTTGGCTGAATTAAAGCAATTAAAATATTTTACCATATTTCTGGAGTTATTAAAATTCTAGTAACAAGCTATTAATAAGTTAACCAAAGTTCACCCAGACATATAAAGAAAATCTGTAACATGAATGATGGGGACCAAAATACACACAAAAAAAGAACTAATAAATAATGTATGAAAAAAAATATTTTACCAACTAGTAAGTCTTGAGAAAGTTAAGAGATTTTATAAATATAAACAGGGAGAAGTTACTATAAAAGAAAAAAAAAATTCCATGACTTAAAAAAGGAACTCTTGTCAATTAGAGGATATAATCATAGTAATACTTTGAAAAAATTAATAGGAGTTTTAAAAGAAAATTAGTAGGTATTTCTTCAAATGCTAAAAATAATAATAAATAATAAAATATATAGGGCAATGAAATTATAAGTACCTGATTTCCAAGACCCCACCAAAAGGAATACCCAAAACAGCTAAAAATTAAAAAAAAATAGGATGGGGGAACATTGTTGAAGAAGTAATATAACTTATTACCCTAAGGCATAAGATTCAAAATTGAAAGGACCCACTGAGTAGCCAGACAAATTAATGGCAAAATTCCAAATTAAGGCATAGCATTGAGAAATATTAGACCAATGGCAACAAAAAATGAAGAATCAAAAAATTTCTATGATTGAGGAGTGAGATGGGAGGGATGTAAACAAACAAATAAAAAATGTAAATTTCCAGTAATACAATTACTTTCAACTCATTAATGGCAACACTGGTAGCTAAAAGAAGATGAAAAATGCCTTTGAAATATGTAGAGAGAATTATCTCTAATAACAAAGAAATTATCACCCAAATATGAAATTAAAAATATATTTTAGCCCTAGCCAGTTTGGTTCAGTGGATAGAGCATTGGGCAGAAGACTGAAGGATCCCAGGTTAGATTCCAGTCAAGGGGACGTACTTCAGTTGCAGGGTCAATCCCCAGCTCTGGTGTGGGAACATGCGGGAGGCAACGAATTGATGTGACTCTCTCACATGAATGTTTCTCTCTCTGTGTCTCTCCCCCTTCCTTCCAGTCTCTCTAAAAATCAATGGAAAATATCGTTGGGTGAGGATTGACAACAGCAACAACAGATTATATATATACTAGTAGCCCTGCGCACAAATCTGTGTGCCAGTAGCTCTCTGTGGGGCCTGGCTGCTCCGCGCCTGATGCCCAGAGGCTCTCCACGGCCCAGAGGCCCATCCGCAGCTGGCACGGAACGCTTGCCCCATCACCAGGGTGACAATGCAAGCGTTCCCAACCCCCAACCCCCAGCTGCTCCATGCCCGCTGCCCAGAGGCCTTATGCGGCCAGGATGGAATGCTTGCCTCATCGCTGCGGCAATGAAGCAGGCATTCTGCCAGGCAGCTCATGCTGCCTGCTCTCAGTGGCTGCCCCCCCTGGGACTGGGGGCTCCGGTGGGGCTGAGAGGACTGGGCGCTGCCATCTTGTGGCTATGGGTGCCGTCATCTTTGTGACGGAGTGACAGTTAATTTGCATAGATAGGGTATATAGGGTATATAGGATATATATATATATATATATATATATATATATATATATATATATATATATATATATACTAGAGGCCCAGTGCATGAAAATTCATCCACTGGAGGGGGGCGTCCCTCAGCCCAGCCTGCCCCCTATCACAGTCCAGGAGCCCTCAGTGGTGGGAGATGACCTGGCAATCAGGGGAAGGTGATGCCCCATCACACTTCTGCTGCTGCCAGCAGGCTTACCTGCGCCTCAGGCATTGGCTGAGCAGCCATCATCCGAGGCTTGCCTGCGCCTCGGCTGGCCCTGGGTGGCTGGGGGCCTGAGGGAGTTGGGGGACTCTAAAGGCAGGCACGTGGAGTGGCCAGACCTGCCTGGGGATGGGCCCAGCCATGCCACACACCTGCCATCCCGGCAGGGCTGAGGGGACTGGGCGCTGCCATTTTGTGCCTGTGGGCGCCTTCATCTTTGAGGGCATGGCAGTCAATTAGCATATTCCCTCCTTATTGGCTGTGGGCACTGCCATCTTTGTGAGGGCGTGATGGTCAATTAGTATATTCCCTCTTTCTTAGATATGATATTAAGCCTGGCTGCGTGGCTAGGTGATTGAGCAAAGACTTATGCATCAGGAGGTTGGTTGTTTTGATTCCCGGTCAGGGCACATGCCAGGGTTGTGGGATCAATCCCTAGCTGAGGGTGTCCAGGAGGCAGCCAATCTACGATGTTTTTCATTCATCAATGTTTCTATCTCTCTATCTCTCTCCTTTCCTCTCTCTCTCTAAAAATCAATAGAAACATTTTTTTAAAAGATTAAAAAAAAATACTTGCTGCATTTAAAATTTCTTTCTTCTTTCCCTTCCTTCCTTCCTTCCTTCCTTCCTTCCTTCCTTCCTTCCTTCCTTCCTTTTTTTCCTTCCTTCCTTTATTTATTTCAAAATAAGCAAGATCTCAAAGTTCCAGCGTGTGTTATTCAATAAGTTTCTTGAAGATGTGTTTCTCTAAAATTAGGAGTAAATAGAAGATCCAAGATGGTGGCACAGGTAAACACCAGTACTTGCTGCCTCCCACAAACACCTCAAAATTACAACTAAAATACGAAAAACCATCATTCAGAACCACCTGAGATCTGGCTGAATGAAAGTCCTACAACTAGAGAAGCAAAGAAGAAAGCACATCAAGATTGGTAGGAGGGGCAGAGGTGCTGAACAGGCATGCCCAACACCTACATGTGGCTTTTTTTTTTTTTTTTTAATTGGGAGGGATACTTCTGCTGCAGAGGCCTACTGTGAGAAGCAAGGGGTCCCAATCCACACCAGACCTCCAGCCTAGGGTTCAAAAACTGGGAAGAAAAGTCCCAATAACTTTGGGCTGCAAAATCAGCAGGAATTGTAACTGAGTGATACTAAGGCTGCTGGAGACCCAGGCAGTTCCTCTTAAAGGGCTGGCCCATGAACTTACATGGTCTCACTCCAGGGCTGGGTGGCAGCATTGGGGGAACCAGGGACATATGAGGAGGAACTGGATTGTCTGGCATCAGGGAAAGACTCTGGGTCACCTTTCTCCCAGATGGGGGTGCTAGAATGGGCTGGGACCTCCCTAAAACAGAGCTGACTGGCAGCCATATCTGAGTTTCAATCAGCCTGGCTCACACTGTTCACTCTGCCTTTGTGATTCTCTGAAACCTCCAACCCATCCAATTTGTAGCCCTACACAAGCTGTTTGCAGTGGATTTTCCATATGAATGGCCTGTCTTGGCTCAGGCTTCAGACTTTGCTAAAATCTCTCAATCAAGTGGCAGCTTGCCCCATAACTGTCAACAAGAGGCCCCAGACCCAGCACTAGCACAGGCCTGCCTTGCTTTACATCTTGGCCTTGCCTTGTGACTTCCAAACCCAATATGCGTAGCAGTCTGTAGTTTTTGCCAGGTGGCCCCAGACAGTAGCTGACTTTGCACCTCCTTGGAGGCCCCTGAACCAGTAAACCCAGTGGACAGCTTCAGACCATGATTGCAATGCTACACATCCATAATCGAGACCAAAGCCCCACTGAACCAAGTCTTGCTCCATAAGGGTGTCTCCTGTACAGCAGCTCTTCCACTGTAGTTGCAGCTGGTTCTCACAGCCAGTTAGCCTGGAGGTCAACTCCTCCCAGTGACACCAACAGCAATCAAGGCTTGACTACAACAAGACTGTGCACACAGCTCACACAGGGGCACACCTAAAGTGCCCAGCTCAGGTGACTGGGGAGGCTGAGCTACTGGGCCCTACAGAACACCTTATATACAAGGCCACTCTACCAATTCCAGGAGACCTAGCAGCTTTGCCTAAAACATAGAAACAAACACAGGGAAGCATCCAAAGACATGTGGAGACAAAGAAACATGTCACAAATGAAAAAAAAAAAAAAAAAAAAAGAATAAATCTCCAGGTAAATAATTAAATGAAATGGAAGCAAACAAACTACTGGATACAGAGTTCAAAATAATGGTTATAAGGTTGCCAATGATTTAATGATAGCTTTAAGAGACTTGATGAGACTTTTCAATATCTTAGTGAGAATTTCAAAGATATGCAAAAGGTCCAGTCAGAAATGAAGCATACACTAACTGAAATAAAGAATAATTTACAGGGTCTCAATGGTAGAGTAGAGGATTCTGAGAATCAAATCAATGATTTTGAATATGAAGAAGCAAAAAAACACCCAATCAGAAGAACAAAAAGAAAAAAAAAATCCAAAAATATGAAGATAGTGTAAGGAGCCTCTGGGACAACTTCCGCATAACAATATTTGCATTATGGGAAGAGAGAGAGAAAAAGATATTAAAAACCTATATGAGGAAATAATGATAAACTTCCCCTACATGGTGAAAGAAAAAGATTTAAAAGTCCAAGAAATACAGAGAGTCCCAAACAAGAGGAAACCTAAGAGGCCCATGCCAACACACATCATAATTAAAATGCCAAGGGTTAAAGACAAAGAGAGAATCTTAAAAGCAGCAAGTGAAAACAGTTAATTACCTACAAGGGAGCGCCCATACAACTGTCAGCTGATTTCTCAACAGAAACTTTGCAGGCCAGAAGGGAGTGGCAAGAAATATTCAAAGTGATGAAAAGCAAAAACCTACAACCAAGATTATTCTACCCAGCAAAACTATCATTTATAATTGAAGGTCAGACAAAGAGCTTCACAGAGAAGAAAAAGCTAAAGGAGTTCATCACCTCCAAACCAGTAGTACATAAAATGTTGAAGGTATTTTTTAAGAAGAGGAAGAAGAAGATGAAGATGAAGAAGAAGGAGAAGGAGAAGGAGAAGGAGAAGGAGAAGGAGAAGGAGAAGGAGAAGGAGAAGGAGGAGAAGAATATTAATAACAAATTAGCAATAAATACATATCTACCAACAATTGAATCTAAAAATCAAAATTAACAAATCAGGAATCTAATGAACAAAATAAACTGATGAATAAAATAGAACCAAGGGCATGGAGACATGGAACAGATGGAGGAATATCAGAGGGAAGGGGAGAGGCAGGAAGAGATTAACCAAAGATTTTCATATATACATTACCTATGGACACAGACAGTGGAGTGGTGAAAGCTTGGGACAGGGCAAAAAAGCCAGGTGGAAGAAGACATGGGGAAAAAAGGGGGACATCTGTAGTATCTCAACAATATATATTTTAAAAATAAATAAATAAAAATAAAATAAGAGCTAAACAAAGCAAGAAGAAACAAAGGGTCAACCAAGAGAGAGGCAAAGGCACTTCCTAGTGAAAGAGGCTCTGGGTAGAGCCTCTTGGAGAGCAGCAGATGCAGAGAAAAGCATCATATGCAGACTTACACACACACAAGGAAATAACAAAAACCTATGTGTTTTACCACATAAATGAGCCTTCTATAGTCCTTTATGCAGTGTAGGGATGAATTATTACTGTCTTAGAATATCAAGAAGTTATAAAATGAGGCACTTGTTAATTGCAGAAAACAAAATGTTGGCATGTAGAAGTGAATTTTGTGACTCACCTGCAAACAATACCATGTAATCATGAAAAGACAGCACTAATATTGACTCATCTAAATTTTATGACATAAGCATGCAGTGCCAATGTAAAGAAGGTAAGTATGTGAGTAGGTGTTGGAAGATAAGAGCCAAAAGTTGGATAAATTTAAATTGAAAATGTATAAAATAGTATTGTAAGTTCATAATTTAGATACTAGAGACCCAGTGCATGAATTTGTGCACAGGTGGGGTCCGGCCAGCCAGGCCCCGATTGGGGCAGATTGGGGCCAGGACTGTAGGGAGCAGTAGATGGCAGGAGGTTGGCTGACGGGCTCCGCCATCAATTGGGGTGGGGGTGCTGATTGGGAGCGGGGCTGGCCATGGGAGGGGATAAGGACAGTGGGTCAGCCGGCCCCTCCCCAAAATGAGGTGGGGGACTGATGGGGGGCCAGTGGCTGGGGGGAAGGGTTGTGGGTGGTTGGCCAGCTGGCCCCACCCCCGATTGGTCGTGCGGAGGACCCCCGGAACTAAGAGAATTGGGCGCCGCCATCTTGGTCTTCTCAACAGCCGGAAAGGCCACCTGGAGTCCCGCCCCCAGCCTCTCGCAGGCCCAATCATGGGCATAGCGGAGGTGCGGTCAATTTGCATATTTTCTCTATTATAAGGTAGGATATACAAATATCCTATCTAATAAAAGACTAATATGCAAATTAACCATCACTCTGCTACACCCACAAGCCACGCCCACCAGCCCATCAGTATTGAGTATGCAAATCAACCCAAACAAGATGGCTGCAGCCACTGAGTGGGCAGCCACTTGGGTTTCCCTGGCAATGGAGGAAGCCAAGCTTTCCACACACCCTGGCAGGACCAGGACTCCACTGAAGGCTACAAAGTTTCAATTATAGAAGATAAATAAATCCCAAGAAAAATGGTGGCAGCCACGAAGCGAGCAGGAGGCTTGGCTCTGCTCCAGGCTACAAAGTATCAATTATAAAAGATAAATAAATCCCAGATATCAGGGCCTCCACTTGGGTCGCTGGGGGGCGTGGCCAGCCTGCAAACTACCACAGGCCCCTTGCCCAGGCTGCCCCACGCCCCAAGGGAACCCCCCACCCTGATCCGGGACACCCTTCAGGGCAAACCAGCCAGCTCCCACCCGTGTACCAGTCCTCTATCCTATCTAATAAAAGAGTAATATGCAAATTGACTGTCACTCCAACACACAAAGATGGCTGCCCCTATGTGGTCAAAGATCCTGCCCCCATGTGGACACAAGATGGCCAGCAGGGGATGGCAGTTGGGAGGGACCAGGCCTGCAAGGGAGGGCAGTTAAGGGCAAACAGGTTGGCAGGGGAGCAATTAGGCATCAAACAATCTGGCAGGAGAGTGGTTAGGGGGTGATCAGGCTGGCAGGCAGAAGCGATTTGGGGCAATCAGGAAGGCAGGCCGGTGAGCAGTTGGGAGCAACAGTCTTGGATTGTGAGAAGGATGGAAACAGGCAGTTGGACAGCCCTCAAGGGGTCCCAGATTGGAGAAGGTGCAGGCTGGGCTGAGGGACACACCCCCCACCACCACTGTGCACGAATTTTGTGCACCGGGCCTCTAGTACATTTATAATTAAAATTCGTGCACAGGGGTGTGTGTCCCTCAGCCCAGCCTGCACCCTCTCCAGTCTGGGACCCCTCGGGAGATGTCCGACTGCCGGTTTAGGCCTGATCCCACAAGACATCCCTCTCACAATCCTGGACTGCTGGCTCCTAACCACTCGCCTGCCTGCCTGCCTGCCTGATTGACCCTAACCACTCTGCCTGCCAGCCTGATAGCCTCCTAACTTAACCCCTGCTGGCCCAATTGCCCCTAACTGCCTTCCCCTGTATGGCTGAGGAGACTGGGGGACTCCGGCTGGATGAGGCGCATGGTGCCTGCCGCCCTCCAGCAGGGCTGAGGGAACGAGTTGCTACCAACTTGTGGCTGTGGGCACCACCATCCTATTTATTGGCTGCGGGTACCGCCATCTTGTGAGGGTATGATGGTCAATTAGCATATTCCCTCGTTATTAGATAGGATTAAATATATATATCACATTTTATATAATATATCCATTTATAGTATATATCTCTCTGATCAGTACAAAACTAAATGCATAGACAATAAAAAATACCTATTACAATAAAAGTGTAATATGCTAATTAGACAGAATGTCCTTTCAGACAACTTTCTGGACTTAGCCCAGGCTGCTAGGGAAGCCTGGGTCCCGGGTACCTGCTGGTGGCTCGAGGGAAGCCCGGGTCCCGGGTGCCAGAGGGAAGCCGGTGCCGGCAGCCAGGGCAAAGAAGGCCTCCTCTTGCATGAATTTCATGCATCGGGCCTCTAGTAGACTATAAAAGACCACAATAATACCCTTAGGTAAATCATTTTATCCCTATTTTGCACAGAAAGGACTGGGAGAAGTCAAAACCTTAGTAAACATTTGGCAAAGCTAAGATTTATACTGAAGTTTTGCCATGTCTAGGGTGGTATAATTTCTACCACTTCACACAAACTCCTTCAAAATTGATTATTCCTTTCCCCACTAACAATTAAGACCTTAGGTTCTAAACTAAAAGCATATTTACTTGGTGTTTTCTCAGGAACACAACCTTGAGTTTCACACACCTCAGTCTTGTTCCTGGTGAAGTATCCCAGAAGGGGCTACAAGGAGAAGTGACAAAACTGGGGCTTTGAGGAGTTATATGGTAAGACACATCTTGACGAGATGTGAGAGAGAGAAAATGGAAATATTTCATTCAGATTGCTTTTCATTCTTAACTACGTAAGGTGTATAAATATGCTAATGAATAACTGGTAAATGTGAGTAATCCTAACCTAAATGTTTACACAATATCTACACTGATGTTTAAGTAGAACAAATATTATTACATGGGGTGGTTTTGTTTTTTTTTTTTATGCTAGAGAGAGGAGAATGTGTTAAAATAATTTCTCCTCTATAACTAAGAAAATTCTCAGTGAAGAATGTGAATGAAACAAAATTCCTTAAACTCAAACACACAAGTTATTGAAATAATGTATAATGCAAATAGTACCATTTAAAATGATGCTAATAAATGTGTTTTCTGCCTCAAACACAAAGGGTTTCTGAAATGTGGGCATCTATATTTTTAAGCTATATTGTTTATAATACTAAAAAATGTATAAGTACCATTTTCCAGTATATATTTACTAAAGGGAAAGTATCTACAAACCATACGTACTAGTAGCTGTGTCCATGAGTAATCAAAACTGAGAAGATGCTTGTATACCCAGAACACATATCTTAATATTATTGCTTCCTGATCAGAACACACACAAAAATGTCCATAATTGGAAGATTTGATGGGCTTTTTTCTTGCTACATTTTTCATTTGCCCTGGGGTTAGGAAAAAAAATCTAGAAAAACAAGTGAAACTTCCACAGTTCCCAAAATTGTATGATTCTCTTTGGCTCCTTCACCAGTCCACAACTGCAAAGAACCCATCTTTTCTTCGCTTGTATGATTCTTCTCTGTAGTTCCTGACATCCTTTTAATGCATTTTCTAGGGGGCCATGAGAATGACATTCCTCTACAAATTTTCATCGTTCTTTAAAGTCCCAGCTTTTGTCATAGCCTTTTGTAGAAAGCAGATTCCCTATCTCACAACCACATTCCTTCGGTTCTGCTCATTATCACTTGGAGGCAGCCTCAGTTCTTCAGTATATTCATCTTTCTTTGGTCCAGATCAATAGATCATTTTAAATCAGTGCACTGGAGACTGAAAGACCACCTTTTATTACAGGCTGGTAGTTCAAATGTAAGAGAGTGAATGATTTCTTGAGGTTTGTGGTCCATAATTATATTAACCTTGGTCTCAGACCAAGCTATTTGAAACTTCTCACACTTCATTACCAGTCAATGTGTCCTTCTCTGTATGAGAATTGCATTGTTTGACTTTGAAAGACATGTTGTTAAAATCCCTTTACAGGTTAGTGATGTTTCTTTAGAAGAGTGGAACAAATTTCATGGTCAAAGTCAAAATTTCAGCACCCTTTTTATCACAAGCATATCTAACTGTGAATCCCAGACCACTATATTGTTGCAAATAAGTTAGAGAAAAAGAAAGAAGCAAATTACTTTAATCATTACAATATTAATAATGTGCTTTACATTTTAGCAAGTGACTGTATTATATATGTGTTCAGTGTTTTCTAAATTAAATATATCTCCTCAAATTATAGAAAACAAGCCAGTAATAATAATGATTGATTGATTTTTTTAAAAATTATTTTGCATCAACAAACTTAATCCTGCCTTGAGTTTAAAAAGAAAAATAGTTTGGGGACAGAGAGAACATTTACTGAAATGGTTTCTTCTGGGAGATTTCAATTTTTTAAAGTTTAGTTTTTTAATTGAATTTATTGGGTTGACAATGGTTAATAAAATTATATGGGTTTCAGGTGTATAATTCATTCTATAACACCTCATCTTCTGGAAGATTTCCCTTAGATTGCGTTGGACATCTTTGAAATAAATTAAAAAGTATGGGCCTCGCCGGGTTGGCTCAGTGAATAGAGCGTCGACCTGTGGACTGAAGGGTCCCGGGATTGATTCTAATCAAGGGCACATACCTGAGTTGTGGGCTCGGTCCCCAGTAAGGGGCATGCAGTATGCAGCCAATCAGTGATGCTTTCATCATTGATGTTTCTATCTCTCTCCCTCTCTCTTCCTCTCCGAAATCAATAAAAATATATTTTTAAAAAGTTATGAATCCAGCCTAATTGGAGATTTGCTAAGTAAATAAAAACAAGCTAAAAACATATTTATGTACTTTACTAACCCCTACTGAGGTTATCAGCTTGTCTGTAATTTAAAAATAATCTAGATGAGAGATGTTTGGTTTCTATAGAATAATTAAATAGTATAAAACCAAAATGTCCTCTTTTTGCTCTAAGAGGAAAGCTGGAAGACAAAAGGGAAACTGTATAAAGTCCCAACTGTCCCGTTTTAAGAGAAAACAGTCAAGCCAAGACTAGATGAGCAAAAAGGCAACTGAAGAGGGTACCACCCAGGGAACTCCTTAAAACAAAGTAATGCTTTCACTCAGCATATGAAAGACTGAGCATTTGCAGTTTTACTAAATGGGGTTAATGATTTAACCTTTAAAGATCAGTGACAAATCAAATCAATGGTAGGTTCAAAATTAGAACTCTCATAGTCTGAAAATTTTTAGGTCATGAACTCTCTTGAAAATATAAAAGATAATCTATTCACTTGCAAAAACCTGGGGTTGGGAGGGGGAGATAGAAGTCTAAACAGGTTAATCATCTCCTAACTCAACATTTCACTAATTATCCCAATCATCTCTTAGGTATCCTGTTTTCCTAATTAATAATAAGAATCTTAATTGTCAGAACAAAAATTTCCTGAAATATAAATACCATACAACAAAATAAAGTTTTTGTCAGATTGTCACTAAAATAGATATTTTAATTCACAAAATTTTCTAATTAATTCAAGCATCATTTAATTTTCATTGAAAATTCATTGTAAAGTGTATTGGAGCAATTTTATTCAACTAAGTATGTATATTGATAAATATTTTTTAAGCATCTTATAAGTCCTGGGACCCTCATATTGAACATAATTTTTCAAACTATGGTCCTACAAGTTTAAAACATATGTATCTTTTAGAGCAAATATTTAGGCCATAATTTTGCTTCTGATAATATCATTATCAATACCATTTTTAATATTTTAAGTTTCATGGTTCAATTCTGGGTTAAATTTTGGTAATATTCACTTTCACAGATATTTTATGGAGATCAAAATTGTCATTTTGAAGCAATTTTTATCTATTTATGTATTTAAATATTTTAATAAATACATTATGAAGTTTTATTGATATAAGTGAGATGTCTACATTAGCACAAACTTCTACTCCCTGGTCCTCTACCTTACTTCTCCAGTTTATAGTATTTTCTAAGAGAAATAGCTTTTCTTTTTTTTTCTTTTTTTTTTTTTTTTTAAGTATTGCTTATGTCTATTATAGCATTTTCTAACTTCTATAATATTATGTTTTCTAACTTCAATTGGTTTCAACTGATGTTTGGGCTTATTGAGAATTTTGAAATAGAATTACTGGAGGGAAATAATTCTTTCATTCAGTCTCTTATACAGTGGCATAAACATCGTTATTTGCCATCTACATGTAAAATAGCCAAGCATTCAGACAGAACTCAGTAAGCCCTTTTTAAACTCACAGGTACTTTTGATGTACCTTTCTTAGATACTTGTTAATTATGAAGAACTATTGTGGAATTTTTCTTCATATGCCTTTAGCAGTTAGAAAATGAAAGAACAATTGTAGTTACATGTGCACTCACAGCAGCTGTAAGATGACTCACTGCAATATGACTACCTCACAGTGCTCACTAGTCAGGTTGCTGGATTTAGCCAATAATTAATTGCAAGCACATTCTGGGTGTACTCTGCCCTTATGTACCTTTCACTGCTGGGAATTGTTACCACTTTGATGTGATTGTTTCAATGCCTCTCCCCCCTGCATTATCAGATGAGGCAGAGGGCATTACACTTGGAGTCAAGGCGCTTTTAGTCCAGTCTCACCCTCTGCCTCCTGGTTAAACCTGAGCAAGTCACCCAGCACCCTGAGGTTTAGCATCCCCCCAGCAAAACAAGAATGTTAAATTACATGTACTCTAGGGTCATTCCCTTTATTTTCAGAGTAAAAACTATTATATTAAATGTATTTGTATATAATCAAACAAATGCTAAATTTTGTAACATATGACTATCATGCTTTTCACAATACCCTCTCTTTTCCTAGAAAAATGATTCATTTTTTTAGGTAACTTAAAGTCTTAATTCATAAATTTGGATATGTAAGAAATGCAGATTTTTATTGTTATTATTTCATCTGTGACTCCAAATTCCCATTTCCTCTGCTTTAAAGGAAACTTCACTTCTATGATTCTGGAAGTCATTTTGTTGCCCCATTATGAGGCCTTGTGCGATGCCCATATATGAGAGGGTGGTATCAGCCATAGGTCCACTAAATTACCACTGACACACTTTTATCCTCTGCCCTCCCCTTTTTTCAGTCCTGGTGAGTCTCTGCAGATTCCATGTCCATGTGAGAGATCAGAATCTTTGTTGACTCTGTCTATGCTTCTGTCTGCCTAGGATATCATGCTCGCATTCCAATGGGGGGCCAGGCAGGGCTGGCAGGGTGCGGGGAGGGGAAGAGAAGGAAGAGAGGCAGTTTCTGTATTCACAGTGCTTCTGTGACAGGCTCTGGTCCCTGAAGCTAAAGGAACCACAGGAATCTGTCTTTTTCCCATCCCTCAAGACCAGGAACATATTTTCTGATGTGAGAGGCCTACCCAAATCTTTCGTTGTACACCAATGAAGCGATTGAAAACAGGCCTCCTCGAGATGTGCCACTTTGGGCTCAAGAGAAAGTTTTACCTCTCCCTTAAAGTATTGAAATTGGGGACCTTGCCCATAATTAGAGTTATAACCAGAAACAAATGTTTATGACCTATCTGCATAGCAGGGCAAATATCTAATTACTGAACCTCTGCTCTTATTGTTCTGTAAATTACCCTCCCTCTCTCTGAAACCCTAGTTCCCTATCTCATTCCTTGGCTAAAGATGGCATATATACCTACATTTTCCTTTCTGTTTTTTTAACATTTCCCATACATACAAAATTAAATTTCTTTTTCTCCTGTTAATCTGTCTCATGGAAATTCAATTTTTAGACCAGCTAAAAGAACCTCTGTTGGGTTAAGGAAAAAATTTCCTCCCTAACACCAAGAAACTGGTCTTGTCCACAATTTCTGTATCTCCATTAAAAATACCTTAAGTTATGGCCCTGGCTGGTGTGGCTTAGTTGGTTGAGCATTGTCCCATGCACTGAAAGGTCACTGGTTTGATTCCTGGTCTGGGCACATGTCCAGGTACTGAATAGTACAGTAGGCCACCAATCAATATTTCAGTATTTCTCTCTTCTCTCTCTCTCTCTCTCTCCCTCTCTCTCTCTCCCTTTCTTTCCTTTCCTCTCATATTTCATAAATTAAAAATATATAAAAATGCCTTAAATTCTACAGAAGGAAAGAAAGAGATTCAATTAAGTTTAGAATTTAAGTAAAGCATGCATGTGTAAAATATGAAGAGAAGCACTAAAAGAATAAAATATAACTTCTGAACCAGTGGAGGAGAAACACAAATACAAAACACCTAAGCAGTTCAAATAAGGCAAAGGGAAAAAAGAGAAGCAGGAAATAGTAGGGCATGTAGAAAGCAAATTTAGGACTTGAAATAAATATAAATATATTGGTAATCATAATAAGTATAAACTACTAAAAATCAACAATTAAAGCTATATATTATCAGATTGCACCTCCAAAATTATATTAGCAACAAACTATTTACTAAGATAAGACCAAACATAAGAACGCAAAAAGGTTGAAAGTAAAAGCTTGGGAAACAAGAGATTGGAAAAATATTTATCAACAGACAGTTACTTTAGCTAATTAAGTTTAAGACATAGTAGACTTTACATAAATACATAACTGTGGTAATAAAAGTGGTCATTGTATATTTGTATAATAATTTCTAATCATGAAAAATCAAAATAATTAAAATTTATATTTTCCTAATAATATAAAATTAAAATATGTAAAGCAAAGATATTAAAAGTAAATTAAAATTTTTGAATTGTAGTGGACATTTTACATAAACCTTTTCATTACTGGATAAATTAATCAGATGAATGTCAATATTAGAAGGTTTGAATATCACAATTAACAAGATTAACATATTGGATATTATGACCTCTGTATCTAGTAGTAATAAGGAAATTCACATTCTTTTCAAGCATATATGGATTTTTTACATAAAAAGTAAAAGGCCATGCACTATATCAGAATTTTATATCAACAAATATTAAAGAATAAGTCTATATATGACTAAAAAGACATTGAGCTATAAATCAGTGAAAAGAGTAAAAATTCCATTTATTGAAAAATTTAATTACTCTAAATAAATCATGGTTTAAGAAATTATAAGGGTCCTTATCATATATTAAAGGAGAATGATATTGAAACTATTTCAAGTAACATAAATCATGTAGGGTTTAGCTAAAGTAGGTGTTAGAGAACATTTGTAGTATCAAATTTACATTTTAGAAAAAAAAAATAGAGATGAAATGAATAGAGTGATTGGCTCAAGAATGTAGAAAATATATAATAAAGTAATCCTGAAGAGTGTGAAAAGGGAAGAATATTTAGTTGTAAGAAAGAAATAATGGAGAACGATAAGATTATCAAACCCAAATCTGACTCTTTAGAATAAAATAGAAAAATCATTTACATGATTAGTTACAAAATAATAATAAACCACATGAGAAATATTTTTTAAAATAATCTATCTGCCAGGATTCTTAATTATAAAAGCTACCTCTGTGACTTAAAATAAAAAGAGGGTGGTAGTTATTGTATCTCACCCTTCCTACTCTCTAATGAGCTAATGTGGCTATCATGGATAGCTCTCCTCCAAGTGCTGACTTAAAGTTCAAGCATTTTGCATCTTTCACAAAATTAGCCAAAGGCAAGAACTTTTAGATCCAAGATGCAGAGTAAGTCCCAAATAGGATATCTAAAATAAATTCACATCTATCTGTACTGAAGTGAAACTGTCATCTTTTGGCCCTAGCCTCCCTTTAGGGTTTCTTTAGATTCTTTTGCTGAATCCATTTTATTTGATTGAAAGCAAAGAGAATAAAGATATAATGGTATAGCCCTAGCCAGTTTTGCTCAGTGGATAGAGCATTGGCCTTCAAACCAAAGAGTCCCAGGTTCAATTCCAGTCAAGGGCACATACCTTGGTTGCAGACCGCTCCCTGGCCCAGGCCCTGGTCAGGGCTCATGCAGGAGGCAACCAATCGATGTGTTTTCTCACATTGATGTTTCTGTCTTTCCCTCTCTCTTCCATACTCCCCAAAAATTAATGGAAAAATATCTTTGGATGAGGATTAACTAAAAACAAAACAAAACAAAAAAGATATGGTGGTATATTTCTGAGCTAGGTCTAGAAATTGTGGACATAATATTTCCCACCTTCATTGGCCAAAACATATCACATGTATACAAACACCTGCAAGAAGTCTACCATCAGGTAGTCTCTGTCACAGTGGATAACATTACATATAATAGAGGGTTTAGATATCATTTGGAATATTAAAACCATTTACACTCATACATTTGTAATCTTAGAAGAAATGGGCATTTGCTTAGAAGTATATGAAGCATAGATATTGACTCTAGAAAAAAAAAAGGATATAACTTAAGAGTCAAGACTATAGCCATTAGAGAAATTAAATCCACAGTTAAAATTCTATCCTCATTAATGTATTAGATGCAGATAAATTTATGAATGATTTTTAAGAAAATAGAATTCAGATAACCCTTATTGTATAGAAAAATTAACAGAGGATAGAAAAAGAAAACTGATGCAAATAATGTTAAGAGGTTTGTAGGACATTATACCATAATTAAAGAGGGAAAGTATGGAATTTAAGAATAACAGGAGTTATAATGTACATATAAAAGATATAAATATGTAAATAAAATAACTCAATCTGTTACTTATACTTTATATTAATGTTTGTTAATCCTCACCCTAGGATATTATTTCCATTGTGTTTTGTTTGTGTTTTTAGAGTGGATGGGAGGGAGGAAGGGAAAGGGGTGGAGAGAGAGAGAGAGAAATATCAGTTGGTTGTCTACCACACACACCCCAGCTGATGCCTGGGATGGAACTTGCAACCCAGGTACATGCACTTGACCAGGAATCAAACCCTTAACCGTTCATTACCCATGCCAAAGCTCTAACCACTGCCCAGGGCCTATCTAACTTATTTTTAAATTAAAAGTTTTAATAATAGTTTGTCTTTGTGTCTTTGAAATGATGTAGCATTAAGTAAACATAAATATAACTGTATTGCTTCTTATTAAATTAATGATTTAAGAAAAATCATAATCTTAATAAATACCAAAAATGCTAAACCCATATGTAATTATATACATATATATGTAAAACTTTAAATATATATGTAAAACTAGCAATCAAATCAACATTTCTCCAACTAGAAAATAACATTATTAATGCTGAAAGTTTAGGCCTATTGTCTTCAAAATCAGAAAGGGTATCTACCATCACCATTTTTTTAGTCAACATTGCATTTGAATTTCTAGGCAATGCAATAAAGCAAGAAAAAATGATATATAAAAATTATAATGAAGGTAACAAATTTTTATTATTTATTACCCACATTATATCCAGAGAAATTATGCAATGGCCTTTAGACAACCTACTGGAACTCATGAAAATGCAAAAATTCTAAAAAATATCTTAATATATAAAAATAGTAATATCCTATATTCCTGGAAAAACAAGTTTGAATGTGCAATAAATAGTATCTAAATTTCAGTAGCCAAATAAAAATGACACTTGAAATACTTTTAAGAGATATATAAAACTAAAAAAGAAAAAAATGTATAACTTCTTAAAAATATTAAAATAGACTTATATAAAGGCAGAGACAGTTTATGTTCTTAAATTTATTATGTAAAGAACTGTGGGGACCCTGTCTCCGATGCTATCTGCAGGTGCAAGAAGCAAGGCCACAGTAATCTGACTATGTACACTGCGCAAGTGTGCCCCTCTATAACCCAAAAGACTGATGTCACTCTTTTGGTAAGAACCCTCTTTGGACAAAGTTAGTATAAAGTATGTTACTGACCAACCAGCTCAGAGACCACTGTTTAGTAGCTCTAAGGATGGCTCCTGTATATCTCCTTTGTTGGAGGCTACTGCTACTTTGTGGGAAAGATGTATTGTAACCTAGCCAGGGTACAGCTACTGTATAGGACTTTACTTTGAAGAACTGCTTTGTCTAATAGCTCCTGTCTTAGCAATGGCTACTTGAGCTACAATAAAAACTATCTTACATACTTCCAACTTCTCATGGCTTCTCCATTGAATACCTGGCAGGGTATTCCAAGGGGGTCCAGTCCCTGGCAGAGGGATTCAGACCCAACACTTGGCATAGGCGGGCAGGATAAAGGACCTAGGGTTCGAGGAGTAAGTACTCCAACAATGGTGCAGCGAACAGAGGATAAAGGAGGAACTGTGTTCCCAACAAGAATTAACTCCTTCCCAATTGAATGTCAACCAAATCCCAAGAAGATTTGATAAACTTTCAAAATTTGCATGCTGAATAAAGCACTGACAATGGCCACAGAAATTTTGAGGAAATAGAACTAAGAAGGAGGTAAAGAGAACAAGAGAAAGCTAGGTGAAAAAAAGAGAAAAAAAATGAGAAAATTAAGAAAATAAAAAAAGGAGAGACATGAAATATGAAGAAGAAGGAAGGGAAAGAAGAGAAGGAAAAGAAGAGAAAGACAGTAATAGTACTATTGGGATTTATCTCCTAGTTTTCCAGACAGTTGATAAAACTAGATATTTTTTTAATTTATTTTTTATTCAAGTATACATTTTTATATTAGTTTCAGGTGCATAGTATACCTTACAAAGTGATCATACCATTAATTCTAATAATCATCTGTCACAGTGTAAATTTACCATAATATTATTGATTATACTAAAGTCCTGGTGCATGAATTCGTGCACGGGTGAGGTCCCCAGGGAGGTGGGGAGGAACAAGGGCACAATCAGCCCTCTGGGAGGGCAGTGGGATGCCCTTGCTGGCCCAGGATCCAGAGCTGTCCCACTGACATTTGCGCCAGTTGTCAAGAGCCATCTGGCAGCCGCTTTTATATCATTCCTTTCTTGCGGAGCATCTAGGGAGGGTAAGCGGCTGCTGTGCCTGAGGCTGACTTCCAGAAGGCCAGCAGCGCTGTTGGGATCCTGCCGGCAGCACCAGTCCGTCAGTGCCTGGCCTGTTCTCTGGAGATTGGACCTGCAGGACTACTGAGGAAGTGAGTGGCTGCTGCCAGGCTGGTGGGCCACTGGGATGGGTCGGTCAGCGGAGCGGTATTCCCACTGTGGGAGTGCACTGACCACTAGGGGGAAGCTCCTGTGTTGAGCATCTGCCCCCTGGTGGTCAGTGTGCATCATAGTGATTGGTTGACCAGTTGTTCTGGTCGCTTAGGCTTTTATATATATAGACTAGAGGCCTGGTGGACGCAATTCATGCACTCAGGGGAGGGGTCCTTCAGCCTGGCCTGCGCCCTCTCACAGCCCAGGAGCCCTGCGATTGATTGCCCCACAGAGGGAGGCCCTGCCCACCACCACCAGCCAGGTAGCCTGGGCCTCCTTCTTTGGGACAATCGTGGAGACCCCTGGCCAGTGGCCTGGGCCTCCCTCTGCGGGGTGATTGTGGGGCAATGGTGGGGCCCCCCAACTAATCACATTATACTCTCCTTGGAGGCAGCAGTCAGTGCTGGGTCACCACGGCACCTGTGACACCGGAGGGACCGAGAGGTTAGCAGTGCAGCCCGCTCGCCAGTCCCCGCCCATCAGAGCCTGCTTCATGCACAGCCTGGCATTCGGTCGTCTGTTTGGTCGTTTTGGACATTATGGACCCTGGCTCTTTATATATTAGGATTCTCCTTTTCACTCATCCCCCACCACTTCCCTTCAGTAGCCATCCCTTTGGTGTCTGTTTCTGTGAGTCTGTTTCAGGGAACCTTTGTGAACTTGGTACAGTCTCTAAGAACAGTATGGAGATTACTCAAAAATCTGAAAATAGATATTCAATACAACTCAGCAATTCCACTTCTGGGTATTTATCCAAAGAAAACAAAACACTAATTCAAAAACATATATGTACCCCTATATCCACTGCAGCATTATTTATGCAGCATTATTTACAATAGCTAAAATATGGAAGTAATGTAGATGTCCATTGATAGAGGAATGGAGATATATGTGTGTGTGTATATATATGTGCATATATATATATATACACACACACACACATACATACATATATATACAGTATATATATATATATATACATATATATATATAGATATATAGAGAGAGAGAGAGAGAAAGAGAGAGAAAAGAGAGTCCCCAAAATGTATACATACTTTAAATAATTAATAATTCCAATAGGTTAAATCTGAAAAAAAAAAAAAAGAAATATCAATGGAGCTATCGAAAATGTGTGTGGAATATTATGCAGCAATAAAAATAACAAAATGTTGCCATTTGCAACAACATGGATGGATCTACAGGATATTATGCTAAGTAAAATAAGTCAGGCATAGAAAAACTATGATAATTCAAAGAAAATGTATAAGGGAAAATGTAATATTCAATAAATTGGAATGGTTCAATTTGTAATTCAGTTATAGAAAAATATATTAAATAATACTCTTATGAAACCATATACAAATATAACTTTTCAATATAGTGAAGAAATAACATACATAGAAAAAGTTTAAAAATAATAACAAATTTATTCTTAGAACATGCAGAAAACTTGATTCTGCAAACAACATATGTAAGATTTCATATTGACGTTTTAGCAATATCTAGCAAAGTTGAAAATGCACATAAATTTAGCAATTTATTTGAGAGTTATATATTCTAGAGAACACTCACATATGTACAAAGATATGCAAAAATGATGATGTAGTATTTTTGGCAATACAATTAAACAGTTTAAAATGTCACTCAGTAAGAGAATATATGAAAAAATTGTATAATCATTGGAATATTAGGCAGCAAATGTAATATACTAGTATAAAACTCAATATGCTAAATCTCTAATATATTTTGTTTGTTGAGAAAATCATGTTACAGTGATATGGTATGATCTTATATAATAAAAGCCTAATATGCTAAGTGTCCGTTTGATTGGTTGGCTGTTCAACCAATCAAAGTGTGATATGCTAATGATATGCTATGACATGCACTGACCACCAGGGGGCAGACAGTCGACTGGTCGACCAGTTGCTATGACATGTACTGACCACCAGAGGGCAGATGCTCTGACCGGTAGGTTAGCTTGCTGCTGGGGTCTGGCCGATCGGGATTGAACAAGACGGGTCAGACATGCCCTGCAGCCCTCCCGTGGTCCCTCCCTGGCTGGCCAACCTCCCGTGTCTCTCCCCAGCTCCAATCGCTCACCAGTGGGGTACCTTGGCCTGGCCTGTGCCCTCTCTCAATCCAGGACCCCTTGGGGGATGTCAGAGAGCTGGTTTCGGCCTGATTCCATAGGGGGAGCACTGCTCAGCCAAAAGCCGGGCTCAAGGCTGGCAAGCTAATTGCGGTGGCAGGAGCCTCTCCCACCTCCACGACAGCGTTAAGAATGTCCAACTGACAGCTTATGCCTGCTCCCCCCAGAGAGCGGGCCTAAGCCATCAGTCAGACATCCCCTGAGGGCTCCTGGACTGTGAGAGGGCGCAGGCTGGGTTCATGGGAATCCCCCTCACGAGTGCACAAATTTTGTGTACCGGGCCTCTAGTATAATTATAAAAATTAAAATATTAAAAATTAGTGTGTTATATAAATATATATAATTTTATAGTTTACCATATTAAATGAAGAATGCACATATAATTCAGGATATTTGGGAATTGTTTAGGAGTGAGTGATGTGGAATAAAATGAAGAGGATTGCTTCAAAGACATCTCTAATATTTATTTCTTAAAATCTAAATTCTGAAAGAAAGATGACAAAACGTTAGTCTATACAGTACCTCTGTATCTTTATATATACTTGACATATTACATAATTAAAGTACTTAAAACTGTTATGTTTCCAAGTATATAAATGAAGAATATAAAACCAGCATTTCAAAGAGTTTTCAAGAATTATTAGACCATGAAAGTTATATTTGGTTCCTCAAATGTTCATTGACCCAAATTAAATTACAAATGCCATTGCTTCAGCCTTCCATTCAAGCATACTCTTGTGTTCTAGTAATCAGCAGGTTAAAAGAAGACAAGCTCCTTCCTGTAACAAGTCTGCTCAGAGTTCCAACAAAAGGTAACTTGTTATGAAACCCAAGATGACAGGAAATGGGAACAAAGTACAAGAAATTTATTTTAGGCTCTGAGCATATGGGTCAATGCTTATTTGCATGATTGTCAACAAAACAATTCTCCCTTCTTGCTACTTATAACTTTCATGTATTTGTTGCCTTTGAATCAAATTGAGCTTATCCTTATTCAATCACCCTTCTTCATTTTCATTATCAATTAATATTTTTGAACCCTCTGAACTATTACACTTTGTATAGAATTTTCTGATAATGAGATATCAAATTGAGTCGTCAGTATGTTTTAAAAACTTGATATAGGTGTTTATATTCATTGATGTCTTCAAGAGCAGTCCCAGACTTGTTACTCTGCCTGGCTTCCTCAGGATTAATTCAAGTTTATCTATGCCTAAATCACTCCACAGCTAATCTGAAGGCATGAGCTTCTGTCCTGGATTAATTTAATAGCCATTCTTAGGTTTGCCTCATCAGCTTTAGGGATATTTGTTACCACAACAAGTATACAAACAATGAGGGAGAGGGAAGGATTCAAGACTGATCATTTGAACATTTATAGGGAATTTCATGAAAAGTAAGGTTTATGGATAATTTTATAAACATTATTTCTGTATGCACTTTCAAATGCCTAATGGAGAAATTTCTCTTTTATTTTTTCTCCTGCGGTTTACATACCGCATTCGTCTGTTTCTATCTTAGGTGGTGTCTCATAGCATTTTTAGAGTACACAACCCTGAACACAAAATCTCAATGGTGATTTCTGTCTCCATTTTTGCAAATATATATATTTTAGCAGAACACCGAAGTACATAAATAGATCATGTCATCTAAGCTGAGGTTATATTTGATTTTGGTACATAGTAAGCACTCAATTAAGGTTAGTCATTGCTGTTGTTATTGCTATTAAGTGATTAGTCAGACTATAGAACATCATAAAGCTACCAGCTAGTATATAAGAGGTAATTTGCAATTTTATTATAAAGTGAATTCATATATACACTGTTATGAGTTTTATTTTAGAAACAAATATTCAAAAACTCATTTATTGTTGATAAAGAAGAGTTCGAGAAATAAAAAATGATAATATTTGGTTTATTTTAATGCTTTCTGTGGTACACCAAGCCAAAAATTAACCCATTTGAGATCTCCATAAAGATGAACACTACCTCTGTGACAAAGATTATACTCCTGTAGCCTGACTTGAGTAGTCTTCACATAGAAATGTAAAGAGACTAAGAACTGTCCTTAAATATGGTTTCAAAGTATTGGAAAAGTCAACTAAGAGCTAGTTCACTATTGAAATAGAAGTTAAAAGCCTTAAAATTGAAAGTGTATATGTGTTTTTAGGGCAGTCGAATAGTGTTGTTGAGAAAGTTGTGTTGCCAGTCCTCTAGTACGAAAACTTCAATGAAATAAGAATGGCTTTTAGGGAGAGAAAAGAAGGCTGATTCTCTGAAGCTATTGGCAAAAGAAGAAAAAAAAAATCAGTTGAGGAATCAATTTGCACCTGAAATGCTGCCAGACCAAGATGTTATATGTATACTATAACTTAGTTGATAAGCTCTTGATGGGTAGGGAGTGTGTATTGTTTTGGATATATGCATAGCCTCATATTTCCAAATTTCTTAGGTGTTTTCCCATATTTTAGTAAATATCTATATATTATATAATACATGTATATAATATATATGTATATAATATACAGATATATATATAAAGACCTGGTTTAAAAATAAAACTAACAATCTCTACATGCAATTATAATTAATATATTATGTTTACTTGATTTCCAATCAAGACGGTGGAGTAGGCAAATGTGCTTTCCTCCCATGATCACACTTATTTATTTATTTATTCATTCATTCATTACATTTATCTTAATTGTTAAAAGTATTATAGATGTCCCCATTTTTCCCATTGACCCATTCTAGCCCACACCTGCCACCCGCCTTCACCACCCTCACCCTATTGTCTGTGTGCATGGTTTACGCATATATACATATAAGTTCTTTGGTTGATCTCTTTCCACCCACCCTTGTCTTCCCTCTGAGATTCAACAGTCTATTCCATGTTTCTATGCCTCTGAATCTATTATGTAACATAACATATCACATTTAAATTACAACTAAACCTGCAGAACAACCATCACTGATTGAGAACCACCTGAAATCTAGCTGTACAGAACATTTATAAGTAAGGATATAAAGAAGAAGCCATGTGGAGACTGGTAGGAGGGGCAAACGCATGGAACAAGCTGTTCCCAGACCCATGTGTAGTAATTAAAAATCTGGAGGGATATCTCAGGTGCACAGGTCCTCCCTAAGGAGTGAGGGGTCCCAGCCTCACACCAGGCTCCCCAGCCCAGGGTTCCAGTGCCAGGAAGAGAAGTCCTCATCACTTCTCACTGTAAAAATCAACAGGGATTATAGCTGAGTGAGACAGAGGACTGCTAGAGTCCCATTCCTCTTAAAGGGCCTGTGCACAGACTTCCTTACTGACAAACTCACTGGCACTGAGCTCCAGTACTGGAGTAGCAGCTCGAAAAGCATGAGGGACATAAGGAGGAAAACTGACTTCATGGTGAGTGCTGCAGGGGAGCTGACTCTTAGACAGAGGTGCTGGTAAAAGCCATTGGTCAGGGGAGCTGACGCTTAGACAGAGGTGCTGGTAAAAGCCATTGGTCAGGGGAGCTGACGCTTAGACAGAGGTGCTGGTAAAAGCCATTGGTGATAAAAAACAAGGACCACCCTTGTCAGTGTGGCTCAGTTGGTTGAGTGTCATCTCATGCACAGAAAGGTTGCAGGTCCGATTCCCGGTTAGGGAACATACTCAGGTTGCAGGTTCGGTCCTTGGTTGGGCTGTGTAAAGGAGGCAATCCATTAATGTTCTCTCTCACATCTATGTTTCTCTCTCTCTATCACTCTGCCTTCTCCTCTCTAAAATCAATAAAAATATATTGGGGGGGGGGGCGGGAAGGGGAGCAAGGACATACAAGCAAGGTTACTCTACTGAGCAAGGCTATCATTTATAATCAAAGGACAGATAAAGAGTTTTCCAGACCAGGAAAAGATAAAGGAGTTCATCGCCACCAAATCAGTATTTACAAGAAATGTTAAAGTAACCTTTTTAAGAGGAAGAAGAGAAAAAAGATTTAAAAATATGAATAATAAAATGGAATAACTACATGCCTATTAATAATTACTTTAAATGTAAATGAGTTAAATACTCCAATCAAGAGGTAGGGTGGCTGAATGGATAAGAATACAAGATATGCTGCCTACAAAATACCCATTTCAGATTGAAAATACATGTAGACTGAAAATAAAGGAGTAGAAAAATACTTCATGCAAATTGAAATGAAAAAAAATTCTGGGGTAATAATAGTTATATAAAACAAAATAGACATTAAAACAAAGGCTATAAAAAGAGACAAAGAAGGACCCAGCAATTCCATTTCTGGGTATTTATCTGAAGATACCCCTAATACTAATTAAAAAGGACATATGCATTCCTATAACTTGGGGTTACCAGAAAAAATACAGACCACCAGCTAAATTTGAATTTCAGACAAACAAGGTATAATTTTTTAAGTGTAAGTATGTACCAAATATCACACAAGAAGCAATCATAAAAAACTGTGACAATATATTGCATGCGGGCCTTAAACTTGTCTTAAGTGTTTAAAATATATAAAAATGATATACAAGATGATTCACAATTTTTTCTATTACTGCCCAAATGTAAGTCAAATGTAGGCAGGATTTCTGTTTGTTTTGTTCAGTGTTATATCCCAGTGCCTCCTTATAAAAGGAGGGGTTCATGAATATTTATGTGAATAAAATGAAAGATTTAATTTTTCTCTTAGTAGCTTAAGGTCCATTTGTAATAGTTCCTATAAATGATTTTAATACCTTGCATAAATACTTCTTTAGAGAAAACTAAATGAAGCAATTCAATATTTGGTCAGAAGTAGAGAATTAAAAAGTGCCCAAGGCAAGTCCTAAACATTAGAGTTTTACAATGTATTCTTAGGGAAGCAATCATTAATAAATAATTTCAAAAATAGGCAGCACTTAAGTATCTCATAGAATCTTGAGACACATGATGTACAAACTTGGAAGAAATGTATCTGATTCTGATTGGAGGATGAGACAGGCTTCACAAAAAAGTTGGATTGCAAATGGGGCTTGACGTAATGACAAATTCAACAGGTTCACAAGTTGAAGAGTTTTCCAGCAGGCTGAAAAAATGGCATGAAATCTTGAGGCATATATTCAGAAAGCATTAGCAACTTGATAGGCAAACCAGTTAATCTAGTCATTGGAATAAGAAGTAAACACTCTTAGTCATGAATTCATAGGAAAAAAAATAAACAGTGGCAAAAACAAGCATGGATTAAAGGGGAGCATCTTCCATTTGGGTGGCCCCAAATCACATAGTAGTCATGTTCCTACCACGATGCCTCAATTGCCTGTTTTAGTGTAAGCCGCTTGGAAAATGTTTCCTCCAGCAACATAAGCGTAGGAAAAGTATATGGATTGATGTATTTCATCTGCATTCCACTTGTAACACAATATGGCCTTCTGTTTTGAAAGAAGCACTGACAGTGTGAAACACAATATGACGTTGTGTTATAGAGGCCATTGATAGAGTATGGCAGTTTTAACTCAAAATACCACAGCTTTTGTTAAACCATACTTCACACTTCACCTCATTTTGATATACAGGATGGAAAAAAAATTGTATGTCAGTATTATAGTTTTGCATTAAATTGTAGATTTTTTTTTCCCCCATCATATCTTTCTGCAAAGGGGATGGATTTGTAGAGGACAGCATTTTTCTCATTTGTGACATATCTGCACAAATACAATAAATAATTTTTAGCAACAATATTGTTCCACGTGAGGGGAAAAAAAAATAATGCCCTAGGTTATTATTTCAACTCGCAAGTCTGGATGCTGTACTTTGATATTATTTATTTGAAGTTTATGTAGCATATATTACTTGAAATTTGAAAGCTACTTTATTAATTCTAACAGTGAAAGCATTCTGAGCTAAGAAAAGCTGTCCTTCCACTTAGTTGAATGCTCAAGCACAAAATTATTTAAAAACATCATGTGCACAAAATGCAGCGGTAAGCTGATTTGTGTGCACAAGAGGGCTGTTTGTCCTCAAAAGTACATTCTTAAATAAGAAGGGAGTGGGAAAGAAAAGGCGAACAGCACCTTGAAGTAAAAGAACAGGAGCAGATGTCCTTTAGCTGTGTGTTTTATTGATTTATATACACTCAGTTGGGCTCCCTCATCTCGGCAGTGTAATTTAGATATGGGAAAATATCTGTGAAATATATTGATTGTGTTATTGATTGAAAAGCCAATTGCTGTTGCACTCCTGTTTTACCATTTAAGTCCTGACACATTTTGACATATGAGCCAGCTGTGACTACTGCCTCGATTCTGCAATAAGATAATGTGAAAGCTGTCATAACCACTTCTCTGTCAGCCTTGAGGATTTGCAGCATGTGGGCGCTGCTATTTAGCTTGCTCTTTACCTGAATAATGAGGATATGTTAAAGCCTTCATTCTAGCACATTTGTGTGTGTTTGCCTTATGTATCTATATATCCACACAGACCCTTACTAGGTTTTGTTTCATTTAGTGGATCAATCAATACCTGGTAAATAAGAATAAAATACATGAGGAACACATGTTTTAGCATCTTCATATTTTGTCTATGCTCATAGCAATGATTGACTTTGCCTAAATGTCTTTTTTCTTGCTTTGGGGAAATTTGATTTCTGAACATTACACAGAATAATTTTCACTTGTTGTAAGATTGGTTTTCTACTCAGCAGCAATAGAAAAAGAATGAAGAAAATCCATGCCTTTCTATTTACAAATTTGTCACTTATTTGAGATATTTACTGTATAAAAAAGGAAGATAATTTAGACAAAAATTACTCAATACCCACCCTTTGAAAAGAAAAACAAACTAGCTTCTGAACCTTCACATTAAAGTGCATAAAAATTCATATAAAAAATGTCTTCAAAAATACACTTTAAAAGGTCTACATTTTAGGACAGAACTCATTAGAAGATTGAAACTACAAATATCATTTCCTGCTTCTAGTTACATAATCATAATGCCTAAGAATAGCTCCTCTAAATCACCGTTTTGATGCATACAGTCAATATGGATCTTTTCCAAATAAGGCTGTTTAAATGTATACTATACATTATTAACGTTGGTGTCCATAATATTCCTCTTATGCCTGATGCATCTTCTCATTGTCACACAATCTCTCTGATTCATCATAAGCAGGGTGTTGATTCGCTCTTTTCTCATTTATTTAAAAGCATCCTTCATTTTATGTAAACCAGTGAAACAGGTCCATTGTAAGGGAGCAGTGCTGATGTAAATAGCCTGAGAACCATGCTCCATATTATAAGGATGGACAGCAGATCACCCCTCTGGGAAATGAAAATGCTCATTTAACAGTATGAATGGCACAGCACTGTGGCAAATGACTGACATAGCAGTGTTAAGCATTAGATTTGTGATTGATTTGGATCTGACTTCAGAAAATCCAACATTCCTTTTCAATGTACACCATCCTGTAATGTGGAGTCATTTAGAAGTATATTCTAATAGAGCCTCAATAAAGCACAGTTCACCTTCATATACAATTGTAGGCAGGCTTTTATGTAAGTTAAAATATCAAATAGATTCCAACAAGGTAAAATATTTAGTCCAAGGATACACAAGACCACTTTAGAATACGGTGCACATGAAGGGGAGGTGGGGGATGGATGAACAACCTAAAAGGGGAGGATTGTCCACTTTCTGCAGCGTAGAACCAAGATGCTAGAGGAACTGCCCACTCTCCTGCTCTACCTTGAAGGTAGGATTACAGCAAGACCCATCAGGAGATGCTGTGTTGTAAGTTGTTCTTACACTTTAGTGTACAAAATATTGCCTGGAAATGTGTTCAAAAATCACATTACTGCCCCCCCCTCCCAAAAAAAACACACAAAAAAACTCTGGTTTCACAGGTCTAGAATAGGGTGAAGGAATTTGGTTTTATTAAAAATGAACTTTTAAATTTAAACTAAATTGACACTTACAGCAAACTCATAAATTGTACAGTTGTATTATTAACCTCACTCCACTTCCTCTAATCCTCTTTTGAATATACACAGTATGTATTTTTTATCTATTAGAAAACTACCACTGGTACAATCTTCCTTAATTACATAATCCTTAGTTACATAATCATAATGCCTAAGAACAGCTCCTCTAAATCACCCTTTTGCATATAATAAAGATGTAATATTCAAATTGACCATCACACCCTCACATAAGATGGCTGCCCCCATGTGGTCCCTAGATGGCCGCCACAAGATGGCTGGCAGGGGAGGGCAGTTGTGGGTGATCAGGCCAGCAGGAGAGGGCAGTTGGGGGTGACCGGGCCTGCAGGGGAGAGAGGGCAGTTGGGGAGGACCAGGCCTGCAGGGGAGGGCAGTTAGGAGCAACCAGGCCTGCAGGGGAGGGCAGTTGGGGGTGACTGGGCCAGGAGGGGAGGGCAGTTGGGGGTGACTGGACCAGCAGGGGAGGGCAGTTGGGGGTGATTGGGCCAGCAGGGGAGGGCAGTTGGGGGCAATTGGGCCAGCAGGAGAGCAGTTAGGCGTCGATCAGGCTGGCAGGGGAGTAGTTAGGGAGTGATCAGGCTGGCAGGCAGAAGTGGTTAGAGGCAATCAGGCAGGCAGGTGGCGAGTGATTGGGAGGCAGCAGTCCCGGATTGTGAGAGGGATGTCCAACTGCCGGTTTAGGCCCGACAGGAATCGGCAGTCGGACATCGAATCAGGCCTAAACCGGCAGTTGGACATCCTCCGAGGGGTCCCAGATTGGAGAGGGTGCAGGCTGGGCTGAGGGATACCCCCTCCCCAAGTGCACGGATTTTGTGCACCTGGCCTCTAGTATTAAATAATATATAGATTTTATGTGAAATTCAAGAATTCTTCTATTTATGTATTTTTGTGTTTCAGATTCCCACAATGCATTTACTTAATTTTCCTTAGTCTTCTCCAGTCTGTAAAGGTCCTTCAGGATCTGCTTTTAACTAATCACTTAGGTTTGTCTGATATCAGTTGATTTGCAAAGACAATTATAAGACTTACTTAGATGGTCACCTATATTCATGATTCTGCTTCAGACATAGCTGTTAAATATTTTTAAAGACAACTATAAGAAAGATTTTAAGAACTAAAGCTGAAATATAAACTATGCATTTAAAAAGGTCACTATTGAACCTCTGAGATGAGTCTATGCCTTGGGAATCTTTTCAATGCTGTTTGTATTGTTTTGTAATAGTTTTTACATGTATTCCATGATGGCCCTTCAGTTCAGCCAACTGTCATTTTTTAGACCCTTTTTACTCTGTCTGTCTCTGAAAACTTGTGAGAACTAGAGAATCTCTTGCCCCGCCCCTAGCCAGGCCTATTAAATCAGACTCTACATTTTAACTAGATCTGCAGGTGACATGTTTCCCAATACAGCTTGAGAAACACAGAATTTGAGGGTCTTTGTCCATCATATGCAGAGGCTGAAAGAGGACATTCCTTGGAGGCCCTCTACATTACTATTAATTCTGAATCTACTGAAAGGATTGTTTCTAAAAAACTGAGACACAGTAAAGGTGTGACTTATCTATGGTCAACAGTCCATTACTAGGAAGGAAAAAAGTCACATCCTAGGCCTTGAGCTTTTTCCATAGGGTCTGGTTACATAGGATTGGTTACAGTTGCCTCAGACACTTATAAGTTCCCTTTGTTTCTCTTCCCCCTTCTTTACCTTTGGTATAAATCCTACAACATGCTTTTATTTGAGACCTGATTTGTATTCCATATGTACATCTACTTACTGAGTAGGCTGTCATTATGCTGGACTGTATTCCAGTGATGTTACATTTCTGAATTACAGACATATTTGATGTACTATTCTAACATTTCATGTGTTGGATTATTCAGGTGCTTCATATAAAATTGATTTTATATAAAACATTTTGTGAACTTTGTCTATGTCTATGTCTGTGCTCTAGTTTCGTGTGCATCTCTCAAATTTATCCCTGACTTACTAGATAAGCTTGGGTGAACAATTATCCTTTGGGCTTCTTATTTTCCAATGATAACATTGAGAGTCTGGCATTGTTATGGGATGATAGTTCTCAAGGGGGTGCTAGATAGCATTGGGTTTATATCACAAATCTGTACACATTTAACATGTAGAAAACTGAGACACAGTAAAGTGTGACTTGTCTAGGGTCAACAGTCCATGACTAGAAGGAAAAAGTCACATTCTAGGTCTTCTACCTACAGCCTTAAACTTTTTCCATAGGCTCTAGTGCACTATTATTACCCTTTCCATATTTCTGAGAGGAGAAGGGATTCCTTTTTCCACTTAAGGCTTTGCTTTTGCCTCTACATGAGGTTTCTGCTGTTCCTACTTTCATTTCTTCATACCTTTCTTCTCCATCCACAAATATGGCAAAGGTGTTCATTTTTAATTTAATAAATGACAACAATAACAAAACAGAAATACTTTCTATTACTTATCATTCATATTATTTGCCTTTCCATTTGTTCCCAAATCTCTTGAATATCTCTGCTTCCTTGACATCTAAGTACTCTTCATTACACCTTATTCTGGCTTCTTCCTTAAATTATTTACTGACACATCACTCATGATGTCTTCCATAACCTACACATTTGCAAAGTCAAAGGCTTTCATTCTCTTTTCATCCTTCTTCAACTCTCCAAGGTGACTAAACTGTTAACCACATCCCTTTCTCAAGACTGATCTCCTGGCCTTTTCTGGCGCACTTCTCCCCTTGGTTCTCTGATCTTCCATGTTTCTTTCATTGTAGGTTCATCATTTTCTCCACACTATTACAGTGTCATGACACATCTGGGTATGTTATTTGGGGTCTTACATTTTACTTTTACTCTTTCAAGGTGGTTATCTTAGTTTGTGTGCCAGTGATCAATTTATCAGTGTTTATCTTCTACCCTTTTTGTCTGCTCAGTAGAAATGGACTTGAGCCCTTTAAATATTTTTTCCTTTGCCAACTGTCATACTTTTAAGCTTTGTCAGTAGAGGGTGCTGGAGTGACATTTCAGAAGGAAAGCGTTTTCTTCCTGGGGCCAGTGCTCACTAGGCAGGCTCCTGCAGCACAGGTGTCTTCTCCAGTGTCCAGCTTCAACTTGCCCAGGGCCCAGGGCCTGCAGTGTGGGCTTTTATTCTGGCGACAGCCTCCTACAGTGCATGCAGTTCCTCAGCACCAAACTTCCACAGCATCAAAGTCTTCTGCAGTGCCCATTTCTGTGATTCATTGTGGCCGGCAGCCCACCAGCCAGCAACTTCCCCCAGCAATCCTCTTGGGTGTTCTTTGTATCGGAATGCCTCTGATGAGACACCTCTCTGTGAACACTTTTCCCCAGCATCCTAGAGGACAAATTTCTGGAAAGTTCCACTGTTATGGCACTATGACAACTTCCCACCATTCAATGAGCCAATGGTGTGTCCACTCCAACAAGATCCTGATCGCCACCTGGAGGACCTCATCCTTTGAGTGCTCTGTCTCACCTTGCAAGAAGTGGCTTCTTTTTATATTTTCTATTCCTATATTAGAATTACCTTTATTTCTTCTTCATCTATTTTTTATTACTCTAAGCCCCTGCTATCCTATATAATAAAAGCCTAATATGTTAAGTGTCCAGTCGGCCTTTCAACCAATCAAACCATAATATGCTAATGATATGCTAAGGATGCTAAATCATTCGCTATGATGTGCACTGACCACCAGGGGTAGACACTCCGACCAATAGGTTAGCTTGCTGATGGGGTCCGGCCAATCAGGACTGAGTAAGATGGGCCGGACAAGCCCTGGAGCCCTCCCGCATCCCTCCCCGGCCACAATTGTGCACCAGTGGGGTCCCTGAGCCAGGCACCCTCTTGCAATCCGGGACCCCTTAGGGGATGTCGGAGAGCCAATTTCAGCCTGATCCCGCAGTCCAGGCCGAGAGACCCCACTGGTGCATGAATTCGTGTACTGGGCCTCTAGTAATTAATAATTATTTACAGTAAACTTTACCTGTTCAAATTACTCAGTGGTTGTCTCCTCCATTTGGTCCCAGAAACAATACAACTTTCCCAGGTGATATAATCTGGTTTCTCCAAAGAGCATTGTCTTGGATAAAGTCTTAAGTGTTACTATTCTATCAGGACATAGAATCCTAAGAAAGCAAGAACAAAGGAGGAGTGAGATAAGAAAGGAAGAAGAAACAGGATGAGGGGTTTGCAACTAAGCTGGAAACACCTATTGTTATAAAATGTAATTGATTGATAGATTACACTGTGCCATGTTCTTAGAGTCTGTATGAACTAATGGAACTCCATTTTGAGGAGGAAGGGATAATAATTTTATCTGTTGGCTCTTGCCTTCCATTGATCACCTCATAGTGCTTTAAGTCCTCTACACTTCCAGGTTGTTCATACGAAAATGCCAAGAAGATTCCTCCCATGTCACATCGCAGTGGCAACAGGGATGTCCTGAAGCAAGAGGAGAAAGATACAAGGTGTGGGCAATGAGCTGCACCTGCACAAAGATGGTCAGAGTCTATACAGCACTAGTCACCGCAGCAGTGGCTTGGTGGTAAGTAGCCAAGGGTCCCAGAGACAGGTAAGAATGAGAGTACACGAGGAGGCATCTAAGTGTACCTGTCACAGGATTTTATCTATGCCTGTGACCTAACCTACATTGCACAAGCAGATAAATCTTTCTGTGTGATAAGTCTCTATCCCCAGCCACACTTTTCCTCCTGAGAACCAGGCCGTATTTCCAATGCTTAACTAATATACATACATGCGTATCTTGCAAGTGCCTTAAATTAAGCATGTACAAAACTTAATTAAATTTAATATGTTGAAAAAATACTCTGCCTTTTGTCAAGAGGGTCAGCATTCATTTTATATTCTTCCAAGATGAGACTTTTGATTATCTTTTGGACCTTGCCCACTCTGACCAACTCAAATTTAATTACTTACCAAATCTTTTTTTTATTTTTCATTAGAAATGCCTCTCAAGTCTGTCATGGTTTTATTTAGTCTCTCCTCATCATTGTCTCAAATTGTAGTCTCCTGTCACAGTATCTCTCTGAGCCTTTCAACATGAAGATTGTTTTAAAAAGATGATTCTGTTACTTCTCTACATTAAAACCACCCTTGGTCATCCATTGGTTATAAAATAAAATCCACATCCTGATCTTGGCATACCAAGTTATTCACACTGTGCACTCATTGCCCATCCCTAACACCACAACTTCTCTTTCCACTCATTCAACCCTTCACCCATGTGCTTTTTATGCACTAAGTTCACATGCTTCTACTCGGCTGTACTTTTCAATGTACTGCGACATTTCAAAAATTTTCATGTTTCAGGACTTATGTAAATGTTTTCCTACTGCTTAGAATATATCTGCTTCTTATAAAACCTAGGTTAAGGGTCGTCACCTCTTTAGTACTTTTCTTAGAAGTGTTCTTTTCTCGGAGCTCCCATAGCACATTTCCCCTTTGTTCTAAAGTGTTTATCATATTTTATTATAATTTATTTTGTTTTACACCTGTATTACCCACTATATTGTGATTCTCTATTGCTGAAACCATGTATTATTCATTCTTGCATTCTTAGCACTCAGCATAGCACTCATGCATAAACTGCCCAATAAATATGTGTTGAATTGAATTTAAATAAAATCATAGGTGTAGAAGTATATATGTATGGTATTGTTATCAGCAAAGCAGCATCTCACTATAGCATGATATACATCTACTTTATACTTATAAAGATTCTGTGTTGATGCCATAGACACTTTGTCAACCATCCAAGAAGCAGCAGAGCTTTTTGCCAAAGAGCAACAGCAGTGGTTGTTGACAGTTTATTTCAGTGCATTATATGGCACTCAACCAAAATTGAACACAAGAAAAGATGGAAAGAAAATGACTATTTTCTAGGCCTTCATCACTACATGTAGGACTAAATGGATTTCATGATGTTCATGTACCTTGGTTTGCATCAGCCTTATGCGTAAATCAAATTGATCGTCCTAAGTTGTTTGGCCCAGGACTGTCATTCTAAGGTCTACAGTCATGCAATGCTATATTACATTCTATTATTGTATACTACATCATAGCATACTGTATCTATTACAGTCATCTCCTGTGGAATTACCTCTTACAAAGGATGGAACACACCCTAAATTATAATGGCCTCATCACTTGTAGTAGCTTTAGGAGAAGAAGCCTTTTTAGCAACCAGGTTATTACCTCTGGTATGATTAGAGGAAAGGTAGTAACTCATTCCAAGACTAAAATGCTTTCCTAGGGAAAAAAATAAATCTAGATGTTTTAAGATATTTAATATTAGCCTTACAATTTACAGAAGCATGTTCACAAATTTTCCCCCTAGAATTATAAGATTATATGTATGACACCAGAGTTGAAATTAACTTTCAGACTGATTTGTGGGTAAAGAGAC